>NW_019154125.1:1559684-1608484 GCF_002288905.1 Enhydra lutris kenyoni | reverse complement strand
ACCCTCTAGTTCCATCCACTTTGTTGCAAATGGCAAGATTTCATTTCTTTTGATGGCTGCATAGTATTCCATTGTATATATGTACCAAGTCCTCTTTATCCATTCATCTGTTGATGGACATCTAGGCTCTTTCCATAGTTTGGCTATTGTGCACATTGCTGCTATAAACATTCAGGTGCACGTGCCCCTTCAGATCACTACATTTGTATCTTTAGGGTAAATACCCAGTAGTGTGATTGCTGTGTCCTAGGAAGCTCTATTTTCAACTTTTTGAGGAACCTCCACACTGTGTTCCAGAGTGGCTGCACCAGCTTGCATTCCCACCAACAGTGTAGGAGGGTTCCCCTTTCTCCGCATCCTCGCCAACATCTGTTGTTTCCTGACTGGTTAATTTTAGCCATTTTGACTAGTGTGAGGTGATATCTCACTGTGGTTTTGATTTGTATTTTCCTGATGCCTTGGCTCGACTTTTTACTGGCTTTGTAATGTTGAGTAAGTTATTTGACCCTTTGTGCCTCAGTCTCTTCATTTGAAAAATGGAGAAAATGGAAGTAGCTACCTGTGAGAAAAGGGTCTAACAAGCCTATCATTCCTCTGTGAGATTTAACCATTAGTTAACTCTTCAGCTCTGTTCTCCTGGTAACCTGGAAAAAGTAGAAATGCCAACTATGTTACTAGACATTGTTGTTTATGTTAAAAATGAGCCCTGAGTGGTACATCACATCTGGACTAGGAGGAATTAGAAAAGAATGATAAACACCTGAGAGGGATGCCAGGCTTTGGGCTTCTCTGAGTATGATGACCCTTAAAACTAGGCTTATACCTTGCAGGATCCTTATAGCTATAACATCAACATCCCACAAGAAATACTTAAATTGACCTAGCAATTGCAGTGTTTGGTATTTACCCAGATGAACTGAAAACTTACATCCACACAGAAGTCTATGCATGAATGTTTACAGCAGCTTCATTCAAAATTGTCAAGGGGCATCTGGGTGGCTCAGTTGGTTAAGAGTCTACCTTTGGCTTAGGTCATGATCTCAGGATCCTGAGATCAAGCCCCACATCCGGCTCTCTGCTCAGTGGGGAGTCTGCTTCTCCCTCTTCCTCTGTCTCCTCCCCGCCTGCTCATGAGCTCTCTCTCTCTCAAATAAAGAAATAAAATCTTAAAAAAAATTACCAAAACTTGGAAACAACCAAGATGTCCTTCAATTGGTGAATGGGTAAACAACTATGGCACATCCATACTATGGAGTATTATTCATAAATAAAAAGTAATGAGCTAATAAACTGGGAAAGGACATGGAGGGATGTTAAGGGCATATTGCTAGGTGAAAGAAACCAGACTGAAAGGCTGCATATTGTATGATTGCAACTCAACAACATTCTAGAAAAGGCAAAATATTGGAGACAGTAGAAAGATTGGTGGTTGTTAGGGGTCTGGAGGAGAGAGGGTGAATGAATAGGTGACATTCATGGAGTTTTGAACGACTGTGAAACTATGCTGCATGATACAGTGATGGTGGGTACATTATGTGACATTATGCCTTTGTCAAAATCCGCAGAACGTATGAAACCAACAGTGAACCCTCGTATTAGTTATGGACTAAAGTTAATAATAACATATCAACAGTGGTTCGTCAAGCTTAACAAGCGTACTACACAAATACAAGATTTTAATAATAAGGGACACTGCGTGTGGATAGAGCATTGAGGGTGTATACGGGAACTCTCTGTACTTTCCATTCAATGTTTCTGAAAATCATGGAGAATGAAGTTTCTAAGCCCAGTGGAGAATGAAGTTTCTAAGCCCAGTGGATCCTGCAGTCACCCTATGTGGGTCTTTTTCCTGTCCTACAGCTACTGGCCTATTCAAGAATTGCCACTGAAGGGAAAAGTCTGAAGCTGCGGGCAAGCTTTGGTTCTTCTCTCATGTTCTTCTGAATAGGCTGGTGGCTCATGGTCACTTGGTCTGCGCATTTGATTGCGCCTAAGAAGATCTCTTGGTGGGCTATGCGCTGTCTCATAAAACCGTTGTGAAAACTAAGTGAGGTAACATTGGCAAAGCACTCAGAACAGGATTTGGGCCATGTAAATGTTACGTGATTGTTAGTCATAATTTATCATAGGAGTGGTTGTTGCTAAACATTTTAACAATTACATCACAAAAATTTATGAGTGATACGCTATCTGCAATATCAGATCAAAATATACTTTGTGTGTATATATCCATATGGATATACATGTTATAATGTCTGTAAGATGAAGCATATGTATTCATTATATAATGCCTTGCTCATAGGTTGGTGTTTGTTTTGTATTCTTTTCTGAGATGATCTGTCAGGAGCAGCCACAAGAGGAGACATGGGAAACACTCAGGAATAAAGCAGTTTATTATACTCAAATGTCCCAGAGACAGGACGCACAGCATGCCATACAGGACGCACAGCATGCCATGCAGGGCCACAAGGGTACCAGGGTGCGAAGATAGGAGCAAGGGGAATTTTAGGCCAGAATTTTTGTTGGGATTTCCCCAGGAAAGGTAAGGCAGAACAGGGTAAACAAGGTACCTGGGTGGCTCAGCTGGTTAAACATCAGCCTTAGGCTCAGATCATGATCCCATGATCCCAGGGATCGAGTCCTCTGTGAGGCTCCTTGCTCAGTGGGGAATTTGCCTCTCCCTCTCCCTCTACCCCTCCCACCTGCTCGTGTTCTCATGCTCATGCGTATTCTCTCAAATCAATCAATCAATCAATCAATCAATTAAAAAGAACAGGGTGAACAGTTTAGGATTGGCTAGTTTGAATATTTTCCATGGGCTTTGGGCTATAAGGTTGGCCCCTAGTTACCTGATACCTGACCCTGGGATGAACAAGGAAAGGGATATTGTCTTCTTAGATGACAGGCTACATTGGTGAGGTCCAATTCTAGATTGGTTAGTTTGCATATGAAGGACATACTCCTGGCTGGGCCCTTTGCTATCTCTAAGAATTGTCTAGGTCAGGGAAGAGCGATCTTTCCCCAGCTAGAAAGATTTTTTAAGATGCCAAAATAATGTAACAGAAAAAAAAATATATATATACACATATATATGTATCTATATACATATACATGTATAAAAATAAATAAATAATATGGAGATCTTCAGGCAATTCCCCACATGCTATTATGTAGAAATATTTCAGTGATTACAGCTTGGAACCCAAGTAAGGATTAGGTCTTTAAAAACTTTAACCTGCCCTCAGCCCAGCTGAGCTCCCTCCAAAATGAACAAATTGATCCTTAACCTTTTTAAATGAATTTATCTGAAATCTATGCTTTTCTTGCTCTTGTAACCCAAGCGCTTAACATAATGTCTTGCACTTATTCATTTCCTCATTTATCTACATTTATTGAGGACCTACAATATACCAAACACAGAGCTGGTAGCTGTTAAAAAAAAATCCTAATTAAAAATACGAACCTGGTACTGAATACAAGTTATGGGTCACCTCACATTCTCTTGGCCTCACACAGCTCCTGGGCCTTCTTCCACTCACTTCTGTTCAGCTGTTTCTGCAGCTGTCAGCTCCCCGCCTGAGTTCTACTCAGTCTGTACTGTTCTACTGCCTGAGGCCAGTGTCTGGAATCTGTGCCACTTCCCATGACCTCCTCCCTCACGTGGATGAAACACGATGCCACAGGTTAGAAAAACCTGGCTTCACAGACTGAATGGGCCAGGCAACCTCACAGAAGTTTGGGGAAGGTATCCTTTGGGGGCACACTTCCATGGCAGATAAACTTCTCTGTCCCTGCCTATAATGGGCTGTTCTGAGGTACGGGGTCCTGGTACAGTATAAAGGAGGTATCCCCTTTATAGGAGAGGCTCTCAGTGTCCCTTCACAAAGGAGTGAAAGGTCTTGTGTTTGCTCCTAGCATCACTGCCTTTCTCCCTCACTTTTGCTGCCTGGAGATTGCATCCCCCCCAATGAAGCAATAGCAATTAGGTGTTGCCTTAGGCTCTATTTTCTGGTAAGTCTGGGCAAAGCCTTACTCATATAGCCATGCTCTCAATAATCCCAGTTACCAACCTTCTGCGTATCCTACTGTGGGTTCTCTCCTTGCCCCTTGCATTCAATTCACATCCCAATTTCACTCAGCTCCGTACCATGACTCTCCATGACTCTCCTGATTAACTCTCCTGATAAAATTGGCTCCATGGATTCCCACCTATTTTTATCCCAGTCCCCCTGTTATTTTGCATTTCTTTTTCCAGCCTTTGCTCCTCCTTCTTATAGTTCACAGTATTTTAATATTGGGGGGGGCGGAATTACTCATCTCCTACCCTTAGTCATGTGATTCAGGTACAATTAAACTTCCCTCCCATACTATCCAGGTAGTCATAATGATTAGTTTGGAGAGAGTCATATGACTAAGTTAGTCCAAACAGAGCCAGTTTTGAGAACTTTGTTGGAATTACTGAGGAATAAAAGCTCCTTTTTTATCTTAAGAAGAGAAATGAAGTAAGCTTGGACATGGAGTCAGTCTGAGAAAAGCCAGATCCCAAGGGAAAGGGAAAGGGAGGCTGGCTTTGGACGAGGAGGTTCTAGCTACAGAATTCACTCATGCCTGAAGTTTGCTATCCTTAAATCTTAAAGTTTTTTTTTTTTTTTAAGATTTTATTTATTTATTTGACAGACAGAGATCACAAGTAGGCAGAGAGGCAGGCAGAGAGAGAAGGAAGCAGTTTCCCTGCTGAGCAGAGAGCCGGACTCGGGGCTCGATCCCAAGACCCTGAGATCATGACCTGAGCTGAAGGCAGAGGCTTAACCCACTGAGCTACCCAAAATCTTAAAGTTTTTTGAGGGAATAAATTTCATTTTTGCCTTTCTGTCCCTATAATGGGGGTATACAGATAAATATAGTTCTCTTTCTTTATAAATGCCAAGCTCTTGGGCATTAATATAAACACCTGGGGTACCCAACAGGAGAGAACAGAGCTCCCTAGAAACTTGTGATCTCCATACCTTTCCACTACAGTGTTGTGGGATGAACTTAAATGAGTCATTTGGTAAAGACAAGGATTGAGTTACTGGCCCTGGGGGCAGACACTCCACACCTGGTACTCAAGGAGCCATTCCACAGTACACTCTGTCTTGTCACATCTTGCCTCTCCCCTTTCCCTCCTGACCTATGTTTCTGTGTGAGTGCCTTGCCAGCAATCTGATGCAACTTCTTAAATTCTTAAAACTGCGGGGGAATTTTGAGGCCATTCAGGCACACAGTTCTTAAGTGGAGCAGGGCAGGTGGAATTTCTGGCACCTTACCAGGCTGGAGGTACAAGAGCAGGTCTACTGCCCTGGGATGTGGAGGCAACTCTAGGAGGAACTTCCCAGCCTGACCACCGGTGCCTCCCAAAGTTGGATCTTGTTTATCATTTCTATTTGACTCATAGTCTGGTCTCTCCTATCTCCTTGCTGAGAGGGCCTCTCTTCTTAATACGGTTTTACTTCACTTTACACACACTCTCACACTGCCCTACGCCATGTTTCTTCAGCTCCCCTTGATGCTTTGGATTTTCTTCCTTCACACTGCCGCTCTGAGAAGGTGGGTCTTATCAGTTCTGTTCCAACCTGATGCCATGGGACCTGGACCCTCGTGAAGTCTAATTACTGTGAAGGAGAGCTCTTTACTCTGGCTCAGGCTGTACCAGTGTGTCCCCAACCAGCAACAAAGGATATACCCTGGGAACTCTTTGCCTACCTTCCCAAGCTTCCTGTGGACCTCTAGAATCTATGTATAGTCTGCTGTGTTCCCAGAGGAGTATCCTCGTGCCCAATCGGGGGTGCATTGAGCAAGATCTAAAGCGCAGGCAGAGGCTTTCTCCTGCTTACACATGATGAGTGAATTGCTGATGGGTGAGGTCTTGAAGCACAGACTGGAAAATATTCCCACATATGAGGCAGTTTTGGCTGAGACGTTATCCCCTTCAGCCCAGCACAATTTCTGGAAATTTGCTTGGTGTCCCTTATTGCAGCCATACCCCCCAGGCTACTGAACAGACCGATTCTGGACAACCAGGTGACTTTTAGGCAACTGTGATGGTGGAATTCAGGTGTAAGACAGATGGATCAAACAATAATAGTAAAACACATTGAGTACCTTCTACATGCAAGGCACAGGCTGGGTGGTAGCGGTTCAAAAAACCAAAATCATTCAATTAAGATATTATTACAAGTTGCAAAAAGTACTTTGAATGAAATGAGCAAGAGGCCAAGACAGAATGATAGGGGAAGGTGACCATTCTGGAAAGGCCTTTCTAAGGAGGTGACAGGAAGTATGACAGAGAGAGAAAAAAAAGAGAGAGAGAGAGAGAGAGAGAGAGCGAGCAATGATCATGCAAGCAGCTGAAGGGAGAGTATTACAGCCAGAAAGCAGAGCATATGCAAATTCTCTGGAGGTCAGTATGTTGAAGAAATGGAAAGAAAATCAGGGTAGCTGAGGGGTAATGAGCAAGAGGGAGAATGGTGCAAAATGAGCACCGAGGTGCCCGGAAGCAGCAGGTCTGACCTGGAGACAGGGACTTGGAGGTTGTCAGCATAGAGATGGCACTGAAATTCCTGGGAATGAATGAGGTCCCCAGGGGAGTGTGTGGTAGGGAAACAGGAGGGCAGAAGGCCATCTGCTCAAGTGTCCTCCACAAGTCCTGGTCCTGCCTTCTTCAGGCCTCGTAAGCAAGACGCAGTTCCCTTCTTCTCACGAAGAAGCCTAATGGCCTCTGTACAGAGTGAGCCGACTCTGGTTGTCCCCTCAGAAAACCCAGTCCTTCAGCCTGTCCCCACACCTCTACCTTCCACTTTCAGATGAGTTTCCTGTCCCCACTACTGAGGCAAATAAATGATCTTCATGCTAAGAGAAAAGGAAGGAAGGAAGAAACCCCAAAGAACACTATCATCACCTCCCAGCCAAGCAACTTAACCAACAAACAAAACGGAAGTGTGAGCTCTCAGGAAGGAGATCGCCCTGCTGGCCAAGTGTTGGGGGATAATGTGCTCTACTGCCGTTAGCCTTGGAGTGAATCATGCTTCCAGCCTGCTCTGCTTTGCCTCGATAGTTTATCAGTGCACAGCACAGATCACATGGAAGGCTGGAACAAGATAAGTTGACTGGCTCTGGGCCAACTGCAGCCATTTCTGGATGAGCATGTGCTCCATAAAAAATGGGTCATAAAGCCAACATGCACCTGTAAAGACATCACGGATCTTCCTGGGTGGTGTGTGAGCTTCAAAGACCTCATTGTGTAATTACCTGCTCTTTTAGTGTGAACCGGTCGAGAGAGTCTGTCATCTGCCTGTGAATACTCCCTACTTCTGGCAGATTCACCCTCTTACCTCCTCTCACCAATAGCTTCCAGACTCAGCCAGGAACTAATTCCTGTACCAGAAAAAAGCAAACAGGAAGTGTCCCCGTTGTGCCTGTAGACCGCTTGCAACACTGAGGTTTCCTTTTCGAGTTTTGCACCTCTCCTTTCGTTCATGTTGCCCTGCCCTTTTCCTTCCGGTAAAGCGTCACTTTGCCGGCCCTTCTCTGTAGTGCTGAAGAACCCCAGTTTCTTACCTTCCTGACTGGTTTGCACCCCGCCATCTGGCCTGACTGGTCATTGCTGTGCTGCCCAGACTGGTGGTCTGATTCACAGCATTGCCCTTGTGCTTGATCTGTACCTGCCCCTGGCCCCTGGCCTCCTGGCAGGTTGCAGGCCTAGCTGTGCAACTCAGATCCACAACTTAATGCACGTTCTTTGCTCTCCCAGCCCAGCTTCCTGCCTGTCTTTCTGTGCAGCCACCCCCCACAGCAACTCTGCCGACCTATAGTGCACGCACACAGGCTGCTTTTTGTTTCATGATTGTTCTAAATACCCGGACGCCGTGGTTGTACATCCTTATTTATACACTTCATGATGTTTGGCTCACCAGTAACTACTCCACCTCTGATTGCTTCCCACCCAGAGAGTCCTCCGCCTGCATCTCTTCCCTGGTGGTCAGCAGTAATGCGTGTCACTGCCCCTAAGCAGAGTTGCAAGTTAATTCTTTTTTTTTTTTTTTAATTTATTTATTTGACAGAGAGAGATCACAAGTAGACAGAGAGGCAGGCAGAGAGAGAGGAGGGAAGCAGGCTCCCCGCTGAGCAGAGAGCCCGATGTGGGGCTCGATCCCAGGACCCTGGGATCATGACCTGAGCCGAAGGCAGAGGGTTTAACCTGCTGAGCCACCCAGGTGCCCCTGCAAGTTAATTCTTAAAAGTGTTTCTCCTTTCTGTCCTAGGAACGTCAGCTTCACGTTAGCTCATCAGTTAGTGTTTCTTGGGAAACGTGCATGCAGACAGGGGTTGTAAAGAGAAAAGCAAGTGTTGAGAATGATAAACTGATGATGTTCCACCCTTCACTGACATTTAATGTTAAGTCAGCTGCATAGTTGGCATTCATGAAGTTGGTTTTTTAAAAATTAATTATTTTTATTAACATATAATGTATTATTTGCCCCAGGGGTACAGGTCTGAATCGTCAGGCTTACACACTTCACAGCACTCACCATAGCACATACCCTCCCCGATGTCCATAACCCAGCCACCTTATCCGTACCTCTCCACCCCCCCAGCAACCCTGTTTGTTTTGTGACATTAAGAGTCTCTTATGGTTTGCCTCCCTCCTGATCCTATCTTGTTTTATTTTTTCCTTCCATTCTCCCACAAACCTCCCTCCCTGCCTCTCAAATTCCTCATATCAGGGAGATCATATGATAATTGTCTTTCTCTGATTGACTTATTTGGCTCAACATAATACCCTCTAGTTCCATCCGCATTGTTGCAAATGGCAAGATTTCATTTCTTTTGATGGCTGCATAGTATCCCATTGTATATATACACCACATCTTCTTTATCCATTCATCTGTTGATGGACATCTAGGTTCTTTCCATAGTTTGGCTATTGTGGACAGCATTTGTAAAGTTGTTTAAAGAAAGAAGTTGTGGGTGTCAGTAGTGCTGTACACTAAGTCGTTTTGGGTCTCCTGGGTGCATATGGTTCAGTTCTACTTCCTCTTTCCTAAAAAAGTCAGGTGTGACCATGTGACTTGTTCTGGACAAAGAAACACAAGTGCTAGTTGTCTGTGATACTCCTAGGTAGAAACTTTATGAACCAGTGAGCACTTGGGTGTGTTTCTTTTTTTCTGATAAGACCAGCCCCATCCAATAGAAACATGATACCAGCCATGTATGTAAGTTTACATTTTTTAGTAGTCACATTAAAAAAGTGGAAAGAAAAAGGTAAAATTAATTTTAGTGGTAATGTTATTATAACTCAAGATAATTTATATAAAAACTTTCATTTCCACAGGTAATCAATATTGAAAATTACTCTTGAAATATTTCACATTCCTTTTTTTATATTGAGTCTTTGAATGGGGTATGTATTTTACACTGAATCTAAATTTGGACTAGCTATAGTTCAAGTACTCAGTAGACAGATACGGCCATGGATTACCATGTTGGATGGCATAGGCTTCAGCCATCATGGAATCACAGAGTCCCAGTCTCTGTTCAGGTGGCTTTCTAGGGATGGTGACAGAGCAAAGGCCACAGGGATGCGAATGGATATGTGGGCAAGAGTGAGAAGGAAGCCATTGTTGTTTTCATTACTGAGACTTGAGGGTTGTCTGTTAGAGCATAACTTAGTCTATCCCCCTGATGTAAAGATCAGTGAAAGGCATATAGCACTGATGTAACAATATACTGGGATGTAACAATATACTGGGGATACGTGGTATTAGCTCAGGGCCCAGGCAACAGGTAGCAAGGAAATTATTATTTCTTAGAAGGATCGCAATTCATTTTATGTAATGGCAAAACATTTGGTAAATCTCTCTTTTCTAAAACTTAGAAGATTGTATGGAATACACCCACAGTTTAGGGAAAGAGGTTGGATGACAAAATGCTAGTAGCATATGTTAGTTGCCGTTGACTGTATTTACTAAGGTATTACAAGAAAAATATCAGCTCTGAAGAGAATTGCTTGATTTGAAAGTAGAAATAAAAGGAGATAAAGACTGTCCAAACTTTGGAGATTTTCATGGCGGAGGCTTATTAATTGCTTATTAATGCCAACCATAAAAGATAAATCAGGAAATGGATCTGACAACAGGGAAGATTCATATTCAGCCATACTGTAACTGTCATATCAAGGCACAAACATGGAAACCTCTGAATGGATTAAATGAAATCTTTCAATTGGATAAAAGATATCTCTGTCTTTCTCTATTTCTACATCTCCTACTAAGTTTTAAATCTTACCATTAGAAAACCATAAGCCAAAACTTTAAAAGTCTGTGACTTTCAGGACTTAAAAAGACCTGTAGGTCCCTACTTTCTGATGGGCAGGAAGCTGGTCCCCAGTGAAAGCGTATTCTCCAAAGCTCATTTAAGACGTGCTCAAGGAGGATGATGGTACACGGAATCGAAGTGCATTCTTTGTCTCTGAGTAGGAGGCCTTTATGTTTATCCAATAAGATTTTGGAATTTAAGTGAATATATGCCTACCATACGTTCCCAAATTGTAGTGGAAAGATGATAATAAGGCATAAAGAAAAAATATTAGAGCAGCGGAGGAATGGTAGAGATATTGAGAACAAAGGGAATGAGAAGTTACGGGTAATCAATTATTTTCTCTTTGGAATTACTTAAGGAATAAAATTTGGAATTACAGTTAGATACAATGGTTCCTTGACTATTTCCCCAAACATAACCTTTTACAGATACTGCTGTCGTCAAGGCCATGACACTATGTGTTGAAGTAAAACAAATCAAACCTGGTGTAGGTCATTCATCATTAGGACATGCCATATCTATCCTCCACACATCAACCAGACTGATCAGACGTTGCTACTGAACAGTTCAGTGGCTTCCCATTCCCTCTAAGATAAAACTTAAGCCCTCTTAACGTAGCATCCCAAGCTCTTTGTGATATAACTGCTGTATTCTTTTCTTTTTCTTTTTCTTTTTTTGTTACTATTATTACTTGAAGATTTTATTTCTTTATGTGAGACTGAGAAAGAGTGAGCGAGAGAGACATAGAGAGGGAGAGCATGAATGGTGGGGAAAGGCAGAGGGGAGAGAGAGAAGCGGACTCCCACTGAGCAGGGAGCCTGACTCAGGGCTCTACCCAAGAACCTGGGATCATGACATGAGCTGAAGGCAGCCACTTAACTGACATGCCACCCAGGCAACCCTTTTTTTTTTTTAAATTTAAATTCAATGAGCCAACATATTGTACATCAATAGTTTCAGATGCAGTGCTCAATAATTTATCAGTTGTGTATAACACCCAGTGCTCATCACATCATGTGCCCTCCTTAATGCCCATCACCCAATTACCCCACACGCACAACTCCTGTTTTCTTTTGCCGTCTCATTTCTTGTTACTTTCTTATGATTTTTGTTTCAGGAACACCAAAGTATTTTGAGTATCTTCCTCATACCTTGATGCTTCTCTTTATTCATACTTTGCTATAATACCCTCCTTCCTTCTTTTTGCCTGGTTAACTCCTACTATTTAAAACTTACGTCAAGTGCCATCTCAGAGAAACCTTGCATATCTAACATTAAGCCTATCACTTTTTTTAAACTTATCACTTTGTATTAAAATTATTTATGTATAATTTGTTCTTGGGGGCTTGGGAGATGCTTAATACATGTTTTGTGAATAAACATTTCCTAAATAAATGTTTCTGGAAGACAGAGCCAATGATCACAGAGAAGAATGGATGAGTGAGTCCTTTCCATAGTTCTGGGTTAGCAGAATCTTAACTAATGGTTCTTTTTTTTTTTTTTTAAGATTTTATTTATTTATTTGACACACACACACACACACACACACAGAGCACGCACAAATAGGCAGAGTGGCAGGCAGAGGGAGAGGGAGAAGCAGGTTTTCTGCTGAGCAGGGAGCCCAACGTGGGACTCAATCTCAGGACCCTGGGAACATGACCTGAGTCTAAGGCAGATGCTTAACCCACTGAGCCACCCAGGTGTCCCTTAACTAATGTTTCTTGAATAAGTGGCCGTTGAGTAGTTTGTTGCTAAAAATAGCAGAATCTAACTGTAGTTTACAGTCCTCACCTGCATGGCAGTGGTATTTCCATGCCAATAATGGATCATAATTTCCAGAATTTATTTTTTTACCTAATGGGTCACCCAAATTCTGATGGTATCAGTGAGTCAGTTTTTCCTTGCCAGCTTATCAGAGAGGAATCCCAAATGCCTCACCTTTTGTTGTAACTTGCGGACTTCCTAGCCTTACAGGTAAAGCTGTCAGACAGAAATTAGAACCACAGGCAGTAGTTCCTGTGGTGGAGGGAGCTAGTTATGTGGCAGTTGTGATAATGTCTTGTCTGATTGTGCAACCACGGCTGACATATTAATGGCCCCTTACACAACCATGACATTTAGAGTAAATTTATGGACTATGATATGAAGTAACAGATACTTGTTAAGCAACTTTTTGTCAAATACTGAGATTATTAGAAATTTGTAGCACTGTGCACTCCAGAAACCAATTCAAAATCTTCTCATCTTATAACTTACATTGTCTCTTCCTTGTGACTATCTTGGAAATCTATGTGCTTTCACATGATCTCCTGGCCATGGTGGATTGGTTTGTGAGTAGAAGCATGAACCCAGAGGGACCAATCATCAAACTCCTCAACTTCAACTCATATTTAATTGCTCTAGAGATTTTCACCTGACCTAAAATTGACAAATAAAATCCAAGATTGTTGGGCTTGGTAAAAGACCGATTGGAAGTTGTAAGATGCAAGCCTTGGAAGATGAACGTAATCATCTCTCAAAGAAAAAAGAAATGAAAGATGTAGTTCCTGGTATGTCTGAGAAGTACTTCCAGCTATTCGTTTGATTCAGACACTCTCCCCACAGTTTTATCACATTTTCTTGGATAAAGTGAGGCAAGAAATTCCCATTTTTCCGTATAGTTATTTGAATTGGATTTCTGCATTTTCAATAGGAAAATTCTACACTCATATGTGTTAGGCAGTATGCTATGTACTAGAGACACAAAAACAAAAATACTATGGTTCATGTCCTCAAAAACCTACATTCTAGTGAAACACTAGTGTTTTAGGTAAATGGGTTATTTTTATATACATTTCAGCAACTCATACATTATCTCATTTTTAATTTTAGATATATCATTTTAGTAGACCTTTGTCATTCACAATAGATAAATGTGGAGATCTTTAGGAATTCCAAAGTCAAAAATGTAGTAGAGAAGTAGAAACTTCATTATGTGTTTTAAATTAACAGATGAAATATTGAATTTGATGGCATATTCATTCCTGTCAGCACTAGAGACTCTATTAAATGAAACATCCTTCTATTTTATTTATCCAAAACTTTTAAGGGCCACATCTTTTATTTGTCTTTGGTTTTTCTTCCATTACCAGTATAACTTAAAATAGAAAATTCCCTGTAAGGAGCAAAGTTGTTTGTTTGTTTGTTTGTTTTAATTTAAATTTTAGCTAACATAGTGTGCAATATTGGTTTCTGGAGTAGAATTCAGGATTCATCGCTTACATACAACCCATCCTCCACCAACCTTCAGTTTGCTTTCTATTGTTAAGAGTGTCTTATGGCTTGTTTCCCCTCTCTTCTTTTTTCTTTTCTCCCTTCCCATATGTTCATCTGTTTTCTTTCTTAAATTCCACATATGAATGAGATCATATGATATTTGTCTTTCTCTGACTGACTAATTTCACTTAGCATAATAGACTATAGCTCCAACCACAGTGTTGCAAATGACAAGATGTCACTCTTTTTGATCGTTGAGTAATATTCCATTGTGGGTATATATATGTGTGTGTGTGTGTGTGTGTGTGTGTGTGTGTGTGTGTATACATATATATACATACATACACTTATGTATACACACACACATCTTTTTTTTTTAAGATTTTATTTATTTATTTAACAGACAGAGATCACAAGTAGGCAGAGAGGCAGGCAGAGAGAGAGGAGGAAGCAGGCTCCCCGCCGAGCAGAGAGCCTGAGGCGTGGCTCAATCCCAGGACCCTGGGATCTGGATCTGATCCGAAGGCAGAGGCTTTAACCCACTGAGCCACTCAGGCGCCCTGTCACACCACATCTTCTTGATCCATTCATCAGTTGATAGACATTTGGGTTCTCTCCATAGTTTGGCTATTTTGATAATGCTGCTATAAATAGAGGGGTGCATGTATCTCATTGAAATCAATATTTTTGTATCCTTTGGGTAAATACCTAGTAGTGCCATTGCTGAATTATAGGGTAGTTCTTCTTTTCATTTTTTTTTTCTTTTAACTTTTTGAAGCTCCAGAGTGGCTGCACCAGGGTGCATTCCCACCAATAGTGCAAGAGGGTCTCTTTTCTCTGAATCTTCTATTGTTTCTTGTGTTGTTATTTTTAGCCATTCTGACAGGTGTAATGTGGTATCTCATCTTGGTTTTGAGGTGTCTTTCCCTGATGGTGAGTGATGTTGAGCATCTTTTCATGTGTCTGTTAGCCATCTGGATGTCTTCTTTGGAAAAGTGTCTATTCATGTCTTCTGTCCATTTCTTAACCGGATTATTTGTTTTTTCGGTTGTTGAGTTTGGTAAATTCTTTATAGATTTTGAATACTAAGCCTTTATCAGATGTGTCATTTGCAAATGTATTCTCCCATTCCATAGGCTGTCTTCTAGTTTTGTTAGTTGTTTCCTTCACTGTGCAGATTTTTATCTTGATGAAGTCCTAATAGTAAGGAGTTGCTACAGCTGAGGTCAGAGAGGTTTCTGCCTATGTTCTCCTCTAGGATTTTGATGGTTTCCTACATCACATTTAGGTCTTTCATCCATTTTGAATTTATTTTTGTGTATGGTGCAAAAAAATGGTCCAGTTTCATTCTTCTGCACGTTGCTGTCCAGTTTTCCCAACAGCAATTATTAAAGAGACTGTGTGTTTTCCATTGGATATTCTTCCCTGCTTTGCTGAAGAGTAGTTGACCATATAGTTGTGGCTCCATTTCTGGGTTCTCTATTCTGTTCCATTGATTTATGTGTCTTCTTTTGTGGCAATATCATACTGTCTTGATGACTACAGCTTTGTAATATAGCTTGAAATCCAGAATCATGATGTCTTCAGTTTTTTTCTTTTTCAGAATTGCTTTGGCTATTTGGGATCTTCTGTGGTTCCACACAAGTTTTAAGATTCAGCAATTGTGGGAGCCTGGGTGGCTCAGTGGGTTAAGCCGCTGCCTTCGGCTCGGGTCATGATCTCAGGGTCCTGGGATTGAGTCCCGCATTGGGCTCTCTGCTCAGCAGGGAGCCTGCTTCCCTCTCTCTCTCTCTCTCTCTCTCTCTCTGCCTGCCTCTCTGTCTACTTGTGATCTCTGTCAAATAAATGAGTAAAATCTTAAAAAAAAAAAAGATTCAGCAATTGCTGGGTCATATAAATATCTCTTGTAGGATGTTGATGTTATAGTTACAAGGATCCTGCAAGGTACAGGCCTACTTTTAAGGGTCATCATACCAGAGAAGCCCAAGGTCTGGCATCCCCATTAGGTATTTATCACTTGGTAAATTAAAGATTGTTTGTTCTAGCTCTGTGAAAAATGCTGGTGGTATTTTGATAGGAGTGCATTAAATGTGTAGGTTGCTTTAGGTAATATAGACATTTTAATTATGTTTGTTCATCAAATCCATGAGCACGGAATGCTTTTCCATTTCTTTGTGTCCTTTTTCAATTTCTTTCATAAGTGTTCTATAGTTTTCAGAATACAGATCTTTTACCTCTTTAATTAGGTTCATTCCTGGGTATGTTATTGTTTTGGTCCAATCGCAAATGGGTTGATTCCTTGATTTCTTTTTTCTACTGCTTCTTTATGCAGATTTCTGTACACTGATAGCCTGTACAGATATTTCTGTGCATTGTGACTTTGCTGAATTCCCAGCAAGTTTTTGTGTGGAGTCTTTCAGGTTTTCTACATAGAGTATCATGCCATCTGCAAATAGTTAAAGTTTGACTTCTTCCTTGCCAACTTAGATGGATTTTATTTATTTTTGGTGTCTCATTGCTGAGGCTATAACTTCCAGTATTATGTTAAACAGTAATAGTGAGAGCGGATATCTTTATCTTGTTCCCCTAAGGAATAAAGTTTTAAAATAAACTACAAAAAATTACTGCTTAAGTGACGCAAGAGAAACAAAGCTCTAACGAGTTGTATGTAGATGTTTATAAGTAGGCCAGGATCAGCAGCCTCACAATAAACGTGATTTAAATGGATATTTTGACCAAATGACAAATTATTTCATATCACAAACCTTTAGGATGATTCTAATATAAAGGTAGCCATGAATATTAAATTACAGAATACTTATGTCCTATTATATTTGCAGATGAGGAGACTGAGAATCAGAGAAGGAAAATGAAACCAAGATAATAAATATCAGTGAAGGAGACTAGACTTGGGCATCAATCATATTGGATGGCCTTCTGATTTCAAATCTCCTGGTCTGTTAAAGTATGGAGAACAATAGATTCAACTTTGTGGTGTATTAAAGATGGTCACAAAATCTTTGATACTTCTCCCATTAAGAGGTGGACTCTATGTCTCCTCCAATTAAAATTAAGTTGGCTCCCTGACTATTGTGATGCATAAAATATAGTGGAAACAATACTCAGCTAGTTTGGGGACCCAGAGCTTAGGAGACTGACAGCTTCTATGTCTTCTCACTTGGAACACTCATTTATGGAAGCCAGCCTCCATGAAGAAGTACTACCACCCTAAGATCATCATGATGTGAGAAACCAGAGCCTTATGAAAAGGCCTTGGAGGATGAATACCATGTGGAGTAAGAGAGACAAAGGAGCACTGAGATTAAGCTGGACATATGAGTGAAACATATAAGTCATCTTTGAAGTGGATAGCCAGCTCCAGTGACCCCCACTGATCAACAAATGGATCAGACACAAGTTCCCCAGCTGAGGTCACCCTGAATGTGCCTGAATTCTCCACCTTCAAAATTTGAGCAAATGAAATAGTTGTTTGGGATACTAGATTTTGCGGTGGTTTGTTAAGAAGCAATAAATAATAGGAATCAATATATAGGTACCTAGTAAAAGTGTGTTCCTTTTCAAAAAACCTATACTATGCGGCATGGATTTTGAGACTGAATGGTGGGCAGAGACTACAAAGATGTTAACTGAGACTGGAAGGACAGAAAGTTATTATTGAGGCTTGGCAGAACGGCAACCCATAATGTAGAGTTACATAATGTATAGTTATATAATGCATAGTTACAATTATAGTTACAGGAGTGCAAAACTATCACCTGAAGTATTTTGGAAACAAGATGGACATAATGAGCCAGTGGATCTCGATAAGTAGGTTGTTAAAAGTGACAACTGGTTTCTGTATCTGCATATGATAAAATATGCATGGGGAGAAATAAGATAATGAAATTATTATTATTATTATTATTATTTTACAGAATTCATAAGAAATATATAGGAGCCAAGACTTGTTGGCTTCAAAAAAAGAACTATTTCCTATCTGTTTTCCAGGTGAGAAAACATTTTTAAGGTACAAAGTAGCCTCAGGAAAAGATCAAAACCAGGGTGGTAAAGCAAAGACTCAGGGCAGAGATGAAGTCAAACTGCAAGTACAAATCTCTGTGATAAGATCTCAGAAAAGTTTAAGTTGATATTCATAGACTCTATCAGCTAGATTTTGAGGGTACCTTTATAGTCCCTCTGTTAAATGATAGAGTTTCTAATAATTTTAAGGATATTGTCCCATCCTTAAGCAATTTTGCAGAAGACGAAAGGTAGAGAAGAGCCTATCTCAAAAATATTTGTAGGCATGATTTATCTAACAGAATGGATTATAGTTTTATACACAGAAATCCCATGATTTTTTTTAACTTTATAAGATTTTATTTATTTACTTGAGAGAGAGAGAGACAGAGGGAGAGCAAGCATGAGAGGGAGAGGTCACAGGGAGAAGCAGACTCCCCGCTGAACAGGGAGCCCGATGTGGGACTCCATCCCAAGACTCCAGGTTCATGATCCAGGCCAAAGGCAGTTGCTCAACCAACTGAGCCACCCAGGCGCCCCGCATGTTTTTTTTTTTTTTTTAAAGATTTTATTTATTCATTTAACAGAGAGGGAGAGTATAAGCAGGGAGAGCAGCAGGCAGAGTGAGAGGGAGAAGCAGGCTCCCTGCTGAGCCAGGAGCTGGATGTGGGACTCAATCTCAGGACCCTGGAATCATGACCTGAGCCGAAGGCAGCCACTTAATGAACTGAGCCACCCAGGTGTCCCCCCCCCAATGATGTTTTTAAAGGAATTATAGCACCTTGAGATGAAAGTGTCAGAGAAAATATAAAATTAGAAAGATGGCTCTGGATCCTTAAACTAACAGAAGAAGGAGTCAGGCTGAGAAACTTACTCAGTAGAAAACACAGACTATTTCTTTTGGAAAATGAGAAATGACTTAGAGGACAGAACCAAGAACCACAGAGCTGTGTACCAGGGTGCAGGACCAGGGCTTAATGAAGGAACTGTCAATACCTCTCTGGATGTCAGCATTGTTATGAAACAGTGATTGTTCTGTGCCTCCTGTTTTTTCCCATTTTGAAAGCACATGTCTACACTGGCCTGCCCCAGCCTTGTACATTGGTGTATGAGTGTGTGTGTGTGTGTGTGTGTGTGTGTGTGTGTGTGCAATTAACTTAAGTCTTTAGTCACAGGACTTCAGGTTAAGAGGACATATACCTGAGGAACCAAATCCAAGGAGGTTTATCTGCACCTGGCTCTGAGATTTGCAACATTAAACCTAAGTCAAATGACATAATGGGGTGCAACTTTTGGGGACTGTGGAAGGGGTTAGCAAATTTTGCATGTGGGAAGAATATAAATAGTTTGTGACCCTAGGCAGCGTAAAGATGGCCACCAATTCCCTAACACTTTTCCTATGGATAAATGGGGAATCTGCCTTCCTCCCCTTGAAGCTGGTTAAAATCTGTGATTGTTTTAACCAAGTGAAAGTGGCCAAAGTGAAACTACACCGGTTTCTGGATCCAGATTTAAGGAAAAAGGCAACTTTCTCTTCTTGTTTCTTGGAACTCTTAGTGTTGGAAGTCAGCCAGGTCTATAGAAACATACCTAACCTAATACTGGCATGCGGTGAGAAATCCAGACAAGTGAAGAGACCCTGGAAGATGAGACATCATTGGTCAGGAGAGAAAGTCAAACAACAAATGTGCCACATCCCAGTGGAATAATCATCTTAGCAGTAGATCCTCCAGTCCTTGCCACCCCAGCAGAGTCCTCATAGATCCGAAATAAACCCTTTCTGAATTCATGATGTGTAAAAATCATGAGCAAAATAAACTGGTTGTTTTAAGCAACTAAGTTGGAAGCAATTTATTACATAGCCACGGGTAACCAGAAAAACTTTTACTTTTTTTTTTTTTAACCACTTTTACTTTGAATTTACTATTTAATCAACAGCATTTGCCCTTCCCATTCATAAAAATTGTTACTTACACAAAATTTGAATCTATAGGACCTTATGATTTCTTGCCAATAGATGTGACAGAAGTGATGTCTAAGTTCTGACCCTGGGCTTCTGCTCTTTCTCTTCTAAATGCTGGAGCTTGGAGAAATGAGTCATCCCAGATGACCTTGCAGCTGAGTCCCTGGCTGACCATAAACTTATGAGCAAGCTCAGCTGAGATCAGCTCAGCCCAGCCCAGACCAGAAGAACCCTCCCAGTTAGACCCAGCTTCCAAGCGCCAACTCAAAGGATCATGGACTAAAAAAAAGGTTTTTGTTTTAAGTTGTAGGTTTTGAAGTGGCTTAGTTAAATAGCAATAGCTAACTGGTACAACACCCTTCTATTTGGTTTACTGTTAACCAAGAACAAAGAGAAATACCGGTGGTTCTGTCCAGTTTTAGGTAATTTTTTTTACTCTTGTTCCTTTACAAATTTGAGGATAAAACTGATACACTAACTTTTAGTGTTTCTCTGTGGCACAATAGAATGAGAACACAGCAACTATGTGACATTTCTGCCCCCATATCAAAACCTGAATCCAAGTATACAAAACATCAGACAAACCCAAAATTGAGGAACATTCTTCAAAACTGTCAAGGTCATGAAAGACAAAGAAACACTGAGACACTATTCCATTGAAGAAGACTAAGGAGACAGGACAACAACATACAACACTGTTCTGGAATGGATCCTTTTACTATAAAGAACATTTTTGGGGTCAATGGACAAAATATGGGTCCTCTATGGATTAGGTGGTAGTAGGACATTAGTGTTAATTCACCAATTTTGATGGTTGTATTGTGGTTATGTAGGAAATGTCATGGTTTATAAGAACGATGTATTAAAGTATCTGGAGGTTTGGGAGCACCATTTAGGAAACCTATTCCTAGTGGTTCAGTTAAAAAAAGGCTTGAAAAAATATTAAAGAAAAGAATATTAATGGTAAGACAGCTCTAGTCCCACAAGTATAAAGAATAGGTACCTCCCACTTAGTCAATAATTTGTTCTTGATAATCAGACTTATTGACCCAAAAGTGTTGAATAGGAGCCTATTTTCCATTGTTTTAAATGAGAAAAATCATATGGCTGACATATCAACTTAAAACATCCAACAGGAGTGCCTGACTGGCTCAGTCATTAAAGCATGCAACTCTTGATCTTGGCATTATAAGTTCGAGCTCCCATTAGGTGTAAAGATTATGTAAAAATAAAATCTTGGGGCACCTGGGTGGCTCCGTGTGTTAAGCCTCTGCCTTTGGCTTGGGTCATGATCTCAGGGTCCTGGGATTGAGCCCTACCTCGGGCTCTCTGCTCAGCAGGAGGCCTAACCCCCCCACCCCACCCCCTGCCGCCTGCCTCTCTGTCTACTTGTGATCTCTCTCTCTGTCAAATAAATAAATAAAATTTTAAGAAAAAAAATTAAAATCTTAAAACAACAAACAAATAGACAAAATCCCCCCAAAAACCACCCAACTGATTTCCTTAGCAGGGAACAAAGTACAATAAAATGCCTACAATGCTTATCTCTATATACGAAATACAATGTTAATATGTAATATCATTAAAACATCACTTTCTGATCATCGATTAATATAGCTATTAACAAACTTTTGCTTTGTATGTAATACCCCAGATATAGTCCCCTTTACTGTTGCTTAGTATGCTTTTAAATGGTCTACACATTATGATACTAATATAATTATGATATTCTACTAATTTGATTTGACTCAAGACTAATTACTAATTTTATTATTCTTTATATTAACTCAAGACATTCATTTATATTAACTCAAGACATTCTATGCTTTTATTAAAAATGTGAGTTTGGGGGCACCTGGGTGGCTCAGTGGGTTAAGCCGCTGCCTTTGGCTCAGGTCGTGATCCCAGGGTCCTGGGATCGAGCCCCGCATCGGGCTCTCTGCTTGTCAGGGAGCCTGCTTCCCCTCCTCTCTCTCTGCCTGCCTCTCTACCTACTTGTGATCTCTGTCTGTCAAATAAAAAAAAAAAAATTTTTTTTTAAAATGTGAGTTTGGGGGAAATATACAATTTTTCTATAAGCAGTGGTGAAAATATTGTACTGAAAAATAAGTATGTTCAATGAAATTTATATAGTAAAATCCAGGAAGCATTTTAATGAAAAAATTGTTATCTGTGGAGCCATAAGGATTATGCCTGCATCTTATAAAGCTACAATCACTTCAGCTGTAAGTCTTAAATAGATAGCTCTGTAAAACATAATTGATTGAATCTCAGAATTACATCTATACTATAAAATGTTATAAATATTCAAATGAGTGAGATCACTGGCTAGCAATTGAGAAAACAGTTTAGACCTATATATACATCAATATGAACACCAATTCAAGATAAATTAAAGAGTTAAAAACTTTACGTGGAAAACCTAGAAGAAATGGAATCAAATTTGTATATTTTGAATGTGAAGAGCTTCCTAAGTTTAAAAGAAACAGAAGTCAATAAGGGAAAATTACACAGATTTTGTTACACCAAAACTTTAAAGTTCTGTGTACATGAGTTTAAAAGCAAAACAAATATTTACAGCAAATAGGAGACCAAAGTATTAAATAGTAAGAGCTCCCACAAATCCATTAGAAAAACACAAAGACATTGATAGATATGCGGGAAAGAGTGCAAAAAATCAGTTTGTCTGAGAAGAAATACAAATAGGGAACCAAATTATGGGAGAAAATTACTTTGCAAGTAGTCAAATTGTGGAAAAAATTAACTTTGCTAGTAGTCCAAGAAATGAAAATCCTAACTGGGAACTATCAAAAACATCTATTAAATTAGAGAAGTCATTAAAAATTCCATAAACTCCCATGGGAATGAAGGGTGTGGGCACTCTGCACATAACCAGTGTCTGTATAAACTAATAGAACCCTTTTGGAAAGTAATTTGGCATGCTGACCCGGGAGCTATGAATTTACTTTTTGGTCCATTACATTTTTGGAATTCACTATTCTTTTTGCACAGCGATGATCATTACAGTGTTGTTTTAATAGCAGAAGAAAGCATCTATGTTGGACTGGGGAGAAAACTAGCTAATGGTGAAGTAAGCTGTGGCATCACCACTTTATACCACAGTATGTAGTCATTAAAATAACTAAAAATGAACAAAAGTGATGAGACAATGTTTGTTCGTTCTTTCTTTCTTTCTTCCTTTTCATTCTTCTTTTTGTTTTAAGATTTTATTTATTTATTTGAGAGAAAGTGAGAGAGAGCATGAGAGAGGAGAAGGTCAGAGGGAGAAGCAGACTCCCCACGTTGCTGTGAGCCTGATGAGGGCCTCAATCCTGGGACTCTGGGATCATGACCTGAGCCAAGGCAGCTGCTTAACCAACTGAGCCACCCAGGTGCCCCTTCTTTCTTTCCTTCTTTCCTTCTTTCCTTCTCTCTTTCTTTCTTTCTTTTTCTTTCTTTCTTTCTTTCTCTTTCCTTTTTTAGAGAGTGAAAGAGAGAGCAAGGGCAGGGCAGGGAGGGGAAGAGGGAGAGGGAGAAAGTCTTAAGCAGACTCCATGCCAGCCCAAGCCCCATGTGGGGCTCAATCTCATGACCCCAAGATTATGACCTGAGCCGAAATCAGGAGTCAGACACTTAACTGACTGAACCACCCAGGCACCAGTTGAGACAATGTGTTTTTTTGTTTGTTTGTTTGTTTTTTGTTTTTTAAAAGCAGAACACAAAATTGTATAGTGTGTGTAATTAATTAACTTTGTCACATAGAAACCAATGCATACAAATTAAATGGTGAGATTATGCACCAGGATATTAACGGGGAGGGAAGCAGTGATGAGGTAATAAAAGTTTCTTTAAAAAAAATCTTTTCTCTGTTTTTCTAAATTAAAAAAGAACATACATTGCCTCTGTAATTAAAACAAAGCAAAAGGAGGAGGATGAGAGGGGATCTGGCTGGCTCAGTTGGTAGAGCATGTGACTCTTGATCTTGGGGTTATAAGTTTGAGTCCCATGTTGGGTATAGAGATTACTCTAAAAAAGTAAGAATTTAAAAAAATTTAAGAAGGAAAGAAAGAAGGAGGAGAGGAGAGAAGAGGGGAGAGATTATGTTCTATGCTCCATGTTTGTAGTCAAATGAGAAATTTTTCCTATACAATTATTCAATAAGCATCTCCGTAAGTCCCTGAAATAATCATACAGATGCTGGTGACTACACTCAGGAAAACATAACCGGATCACGGACCACTGTAAAAAGCCAGAATCCCACAAGGAGCTGATGGCAGCCCTAATAAGGCTGAGGTCATGTACTAACCTGTTCAAGGAGACTTTCCATATAGTCATAGCTGCTGTAATACTTTTCAAGGCTTCATAAACACATCAAATGCTCACTGGCCAGGAAATAAACCTGGTAGTTAGGTATTTTTGTTTATGCTCAACATAAAGTGTGTCTGTGTTTTTCAACTTCTCATAAGGTTAAGGTCACAGTGTTTTTCCGTTATAAAATTGCTCTTGGAAGAAAAAAAATCAGCAGTCCCACCATACAGTGTGTTTTTAAAGTAGGAGCAACCGATAGAAGGATCCATTTTTCTTGTTTTTCAAAGATCATTTAAAAAGTTGAAGTTGGATTTATGCTGATAGTATTTTAAATCAAGGAAGTACATTGGTGATATCATTTTACCTGTAGCTTTGCTGTTCTTAGAGTGGAGGATGCTTAAAATGAATGTAATACAGTAGGGGGTAATCTTCCATTTAGCTTTACAATTCTATCAGCAAAACGCCAGGGGAGAAGGAATATCATGTTCTCTTTGAATTGCGTTTTTGCAACCTGAGCTTCAAGTTCAGGTTTCTTGACGCACCCCTGGGCATTGAATCTGAATTAATTATTGTGTCCAATTTCCTCTACCTAGCCCCTGAGACAAGTGCAAACAAACCAGCCGTGGTTACCCTCATGGCCACCAGAGATCGTATCAGAGAAAGTGCAGAGCAGTACAGTATTCTACTGGTAAGAATTTATTCATTGAGAAAGATCGAAGGGAGAATCAGGTTGACACAAATTGAAAGCTATTGATACACTGAATGTCTTCTAGTTTAATTCACACCTTCCAGGTATGGATTAAAACATATTACAAAGAACTTTGCTATCATGATTGAAGGAGGTAGTTTCTTTCTTTTTGTACTTCAGCAGAAATGAGCTGGTCACTGTCTACAATGTGGAAGGCAGGCCTCATGCCGGGTTGTGTGTGTATGCTGGTCAGATTGCTACCCATTCTTACCCGGGAAATGGTTCTTCAAGACCAGTCTAAGATTTGTCCGCCCTGAAGAATGACTCATGAAAACAAAAAGGAGATCTAGGCTTTTTTGAAGTTCCTGCTTTTCTGAAGATTTGAAAGAAAATGTTACCAACCCTCAAAATGTGATTACCTATGATATAACATTCCCAATAAATAATGAGTGGATTAACAGAGGAATTTCATCATTTTGTCGAAGCACACACTTGCTCTCAGATTGTCTCTTTGTCTTGGTTTTTATTTTCTATAAAACCTAATAATGGAGCACTGAAAAGTCTCATCCTAGGGGAAGTAAAATAGAATAGCTTTTCTTATTCTGTTTTTTAGAGACATAAAAGAATTTCCTCCAATGTAATTTAGCTTTTGGGGCAAAATTTGAGAATGATTTTGCAAATCACCTGTAAACTAAAGAGGATGACATCTGGAGTTTAGTTTTGTACAAAGGAGTATTTTTAAAATAAAAAATAATAAATAGTAAGTTTTACTATTAATAATAAATAGAGTAATAAAAGTCAACTTTGGTAGTGGAGAAGTTAGTCCTTAAAAATAAGTCTCCAGGGGGTGACTAGGTGGCTGAGTCTGTTGAGCATCTGCCTTCAGCTCAGGTCCTGATCTCAGGGTCCTGAGATGAGCCCTGAGTGGGGTTTCCTGATCAGCGGGGAGCTTTTCACTCTCTTTTTCACAAAAGCTCTGCTTTTCACTCTCCCTTTCCCTTTGCCCCGCCCCTCTCATGCATGCATGCACGCATGCTCTCTCTATCTGAAATAAATAAATAATAAAATCTTAAAAAAAAAAAAAACCCAAACAACCAAGTCTCCAGGTAGTACATTTTTGTAAAGTTACAAAACATTGTGTCTGTCAGTTGTGAGTTAATACTTATCCTATTTTCTTTCAAAAAATCGGAACAGATTCAGGATTAACTCTACACTAACATAAGTCTTGCTTGCATTCCCAAGTGGCCTTCGTGAATCAAAGAGAAATTTTAGGCTTTTGGCTAATATTCTGGGGAGTTGTGACTAATCTCAGATACAGCTATTGTGTTCCCCCCAAAAGATCTGGTTGTAGTTCTAACTTCCAGTACTGTACAATGTGGCTTTATTTGAAAATAGTCCTTATTATGTAATTGGTTATGAATAGAGTAGAATAGGGTGGGCCCCTAATTCAATACAATTGGTGTTCTTCTAAAAAAGAATGTCATGTGAAGGGATAGAGACACACAAAGGAAGAGGGCTGCATCAAGACAGAGGCAGAGACTGAACTGTGTAGCCACACAACTTGGAATGCGTGGGGCCATTGGAAGCTAGGAAGAGGCCAGGAAAGATCCTTAGAAGCTGTAGGGGCGGAGCCTGGTCCTGCCAATACCTCAATTTCAACTTCTAGCCTCCGGAACCGTGAGATAATAAATTTCTATTGTTTTAAGCCCCTGAATATATGCTACTTTGTTATGAATGCCCCAGAAGATTAATGAATCTGTAGAGGTAGGCCGGTGTTTGGGTGAGTGTCATTTATTATCAAGTATGAGATACCTCTTCTGAACAAAGAGAATGGAGATTAAAAAAAAAAAATCTATTTTTTTTCAAAACTATAGTGAAGTTTAGGGTTATTGACTATAAAATTTTGTGACTGGCTAGATATTAGGAATCTTCACCGAAGATCCCAGTGTCTCAGCCCCGTAATCATGTCTTGATAAGATTGTTTAAGATGGGATAAATGACCAGAGTACCCGAGGCACTCATGCTGTGATTACAGGGGCTGGAGCGGGGGGTCTGCCTCCAGAAAATGCTCATAGGAAATCAAGATTGGGCCCTTGTAGGGAAATGATACCTGTCTTAGCTCTGGCCTAAAGATTCTCAGAAGTGGGGCCTGGGTGTGGCCTTAGGATGCTTGGCTGTTCCTAGATTATGAAGCTATGTCTGGAGCATGGCAGACATCAAGAAAAAGCGCAGGATGCAGCTTGGTTCTGTTTGGGGTTAATGCTGGAGAGGCGCACAGTGGGCCAAGGCTGACTGCTAAAACCTGGGTTGTGCTGGAAAGGGCTCTGATGCTGTGCCAGCATTGTAGACAGAGCTGGGATTAATGGGCTCTCACTAGGGAACTCATACCAGAGTACAGGAATGAGGAATTGTCTTGAATTTGCTGACCCTGGGCTAAGGCGGGTCTCTTGGGCTAAAATGGAAGATTGAGAATTCTTGTTTCAAAGCTGCATAATCCAGGATGTTTAGCAGTTAGTTTATGATTTAGATCCTAAGAGTCCTGGTCTAGGAAAGATTCATAACCCTCACCAGTCATCTGGTGAGAACTTGCAGCAGTCAGAATCCTGAGAGAAAGGACTCTAGCTGAGTAATTGAGGTGATTTTATTTAATTTTATAATTTTTTTTAAGCAGGAAGCTTTTTTCTTTCTCTCTCTCTCTCTTTTTTAAAGATTTTATTTATTTATTTATTTATTTATTTATTTATTTATTTATTTATTTGATAGAGAGAGATCACAAGTAGGCAGAGAGGCAGGCAGAGAGAGAGAGAGAGAGAGAGAGAAGCAGGCTTCCCATTGAGCTGAGAGCCAGACATTGGGCTTGATCCCAGGACCCTGAGATCACGACCTGAGCCAAAAGCAGAGGCTTAACCCACTGAGCCACTCAGGCACCCCTTGAGGTGATTTTAGTAAAGGGACTATTTGCAAAATGTTTAGAGAGAGAAAAACAAAGGAGATGGCTTACTTTATGCTAGTCAGAGCAGGGAACCATTTCTACATGTGGGAAGCTATGTGGAAGAGGGCAGTTACCAAAACTGGGAGATTGCTGTGTGAACATGGCTCCCAGTGGAACCTGTACATTCAGGAGAGGTTGCAGGCAAACCCAAGCTTCAGATCTCCTGTTAGTGACTCCCATTGGAAGCAAGAGGGTAAAGGAGCCCAAGGATGCAAGCCACATATTCAGCCTTTGGGGGCACAGAGCAGAGTGAGGCCATGGATAGAGGGACTGCCAAGCACAGACATCTTTTATTCAGGACACTTCTGACTGCAAGTGAAGAACCTCATTCTAATCTAACTGAGATTTAGTGAAAGTATCAGTGGAAAGTGCATGAATGCATTTGAATCTCAGGGGACTGACACACTGTCACTTTGGGTTCTCAGCTCTACTCCCCCCCATTTCTGCTTTATGCTCTTAAATCAGTTTCATTCATCAGCATCTTCTACCTTTATACCTTTAACACCAAAGAGAGCCTAAATCCCTTTGCCTGTGTCCAGTGTGAAAAATCTCAGGACTGACCTGGCTCACATCTGCTGAGTTCTAACAAACCAGCTGTACCCAACACTTTGGGGTGCTGGGACTGACTGAATCCCACTAGATCCCTGTGCTTGGAGAGGTGGCAGAAGAAATCCCCAAAGAAAAGTTGGCAATCCCAGAAAAAAAGGAGGGTCCTGGGCAGAAAAAGAGACTAGGCGTCCACTGTAGGAAGAACATGAAAATGACAGTGAGCCGCTTTCTCAATGGGGAAATTGAGCAGGTGGAGGGGTATTCTGGTCAGGCTTTAACCAGAAGCTGTAACGTTTGCTTGAGTTATTCTCCTTCTTGCTGTGATGGCAGACACCTCACCACCTTTCAGGAGGACCAAAAGGATGAAATTCTCAGCCCGATGTTTGACCCAAGCTTGGCTTTCTCATTGGATCGCCATCACTCTCATGCAAGTTAGGGTCCAGCGTGACAGCATATTTGCTGTTCTCCAGGAATGACCCATACAGCCATACCTGGCTGACTGCTTTTCCTGTATCTCCACCTTTTGTGATCTTGCTCATCGTTCAAAAGCCTGCTTAAATCTTGCTGTTGCGAACATCCCTGTTTTGCCCCCCACAGGAAGGAAGCTTTCTGTTCTGTATTCTTCTGTTACCATCAGAGAGCTATCTTAAATATTAATCAAGGCCAGCTCTCCATTAGACTTCTTTATCTATGTCTACCTTCCTTACCAGATGGTGGGACCCTAAAAAGAAGGGATCATCCTCCCCAACCCCCACACACTTGTGTCTGGCACAATTTAACTTGATATTTAACTTGATAACAGCAAGGACTGTGTATTTTGGAATTGTCGAAAGAATCACAGGAGAAGTGGGAAGGAATGGGCATTCGAACTTAATTTTTTTTCTTTGAGTATAACTGACACGAAATGTTACATTAGTTTCAAGTGTACAACATAGGGATTCAACTTTTCTATACGTTATGCTATGCTCCCAACAACGGTGGCTACCATCTGTCACCATACAGCACCATTACAGTATCATCGACTAAGTTCCGTATGCTGTGCCTTTCTTTCCCACGGCTTATTCATTCCCTAACTGGGAGTGGGAGATAGAACTTGGCTTTTAAAAGCACGCACTGCCTAAAACACTGAACTCCAACTTTACCGTGGTTAAACATGTGATGAGTTTCCTTTTAGAAGCTGTGGTGCCTCATGAAAGCCAGGGTTGAAATCCTTTAGGGAGTATTTTTATAAGAAATTTTAGAAAAGTACTGATCGTTAAGCCTAATTGGTCGACAAATGTGCAAAAGCATCAAACACCATTTGCTTAACCAAACAGAAAGCTTGATCTGATCTTTGCAGCCATTAGTCTATTGTAACTCTTGTATTCAGACATTTCACCCCCAAATGTGTTTATACTTTACTATTAAGAAAGAGAAGTAAGACTGTTCATTGAGTGGACTGAAGGTCAATGGGCTTTCCTTCTTTCTTTTTTGGTGTTGACCACAGATGTCTTTAACTGTACATAGCCTTTCCAAATGACCCTTTTGGTTTCTATAGCTACTACTTTGTGAACTAAAGTTCAACAGTTTGTGGATTCGACAATTTAACTTGATAATCCCCTAAGCAGAATCTGAAAACAAAACAACTTAATATCTCTGTGAAGAGATCTGATGAAATTCAAGTAAATAAGAAGTCTTCAGTTTTTTGGCTACTAGTAAATAGCCCATCTGTGCCAGGCCTAGTAACCAATTAAATAAAATGTGGCCTCTAGCTATTAAAGTTGCCACTTAACAAAATTACCAAAGGAGGTAAAGGACAGGAATTAAACTTTTTTGTTACTTCTAGGACACCAAAGAAACAATCCCATCTTCTTCCTCTTTTCTCCATCAAACTAAAGGCGGAGAAAGGAAGGAAAAGAGGAAGGAAGAACGATGGAGGGAGGGTGGGAGGGAGGAAGGGAGGAAGGAAACCAAAAAATGCAAACATTGTCAACAATCAAACCAGTAAAAATTTAACAATGTCTCAAGAATAGGTACTGTATTTCTTAGATGAACATCTTTCATTTAGCTGAACAAACTAGAAGCTGTAACACTACTCCTCTTTTGGTTCTAAACCCCTATCATGACATTTTATTGAATCTATATTTCTATGTTAATTACTACAATTTTTCTAGAATAAAACAGAACAATAGTAAACGGTTGTGATGACATTCAAAGTGTTCAGCTGTGACACACAAATGACCCATGTTGAAAGGGAGGGTGAGAAAGAGGATACTTAATGTTTTCAGCTTCTATAGTAGAAGATGACAAGAGAAAAAAGGAAATTGGGAATAACAACTAGATTAGCCAGCCAGGTGAAAGACATGGCTTGCACATGGACTGTATAAGGTTTGTTGGAGGAAGGGCAAGTAGATAACATCTCATTAGAGTTGAGTGTACCTGAGAATTAAGAGATGAGAACAGAGAAGATAGCTGGGCACTCGGACCCTACCTGCTGAATGAAAGAGTTTGGAATTCATCCTTTTAGCAACAGGGATCCATTGGAAATCTGAGTAAAAGAGTGATATGCTTAACAGTGTTTGAGCGCCAATAATCTGGCCAGAGCATTGAATATGCTGAAGGAGGAGGCTAGGAGACCACTGCAGTGGGCCCTCCATGAGATGGACATGAATGGTATGGAAGAAAAGTATGACTATGGGAGAGATCATAAAATATGAATGGTCAGGACTTGTTGACTAATAGAGGACCAAGAAGAGGGGCATCAAAGATGACTTTACAGTTTTAAGCTTGGATCACTGGGAAGACATGCAATAGAAGTAGGACATAAGAAGGGAGCAGGTCTTAAGAAGAAGATTAGTTCAAGTTGAGATGTTGAGTTTGAGGCAGAGACAGAAGACTGTGCAATGGAAATGTATAAAAGGCACAGCCCACAAGATATTGGACGTTAAGAATAATGCCATCTCTGGTGCTGCTCCCCAGGATATATTTGTCAGAGGAAGTGTGGTGGGGTTTCCTAGAGGAGAGTTTACAGAGTGTTTCAGAGAAAGGCCAAAAATTCCCTATATCATTTGTACTTGGTACAAGGGAAGCCTGAAAACTTTTTGAGATTGGTATTAACTCCTCAAACAAGAAGTGGACATTTCATGGCAGTAGGATGAAATATTCAGAAGTGTAGCCTAAAATCTGGGAGAGGAGAATCCAGACTGTGTAAGAGCTGAGACAATTGCCACAACCACAGGGACTAATTGTTGTCAACAAATTCTGAGTGAGAAAGAACCTGAGTATTCAGAATCTCCTGGATTTTTACATCTAAGCTACTTGTTTAGTAAACTTTAGGTGTAGTTCTCTTTCTAAAAGATGCTGTCATTCCAACAAGACCCTTTGTCAGATCCCTAAGTTAAGGAACCTCTGCATTAAATTGTTACAGGTAGATAACTAATCTCGGTAGAAGGGAACTAACCAATACAGCCAAGATGTTCTGCCAGACTTGACATGCCCAGGACAGACACCCCAGAATGCTGTGTCTGCCAGGCCCCTATTTTGGTCTGCCTGTGCCTCTTGCTGCAGAGTTGATGCTCTCAGAAGCTTGAGCTGGGCTAAAGGTCATCTCCCTTCACACAGTCATTTGGCCTGAGGTTGAGAGGATTCAATTACATGGCAGAGGAGGGGCAACTGGTGGCTCAGTCAGTTCAGCATCTGCCTTCAGCTCAGCTCATGATCACAGGGTCCTGGGATTGAGCCCCACATTGTGCTCCCTGCTCAGCGGGGAGCCTGCTTCTCCCTCTCCCTCAGCCCTTCCCCCTGTTCATGCTCTTCCCCCCCCATAAATAAATAAAATCTTAAAAAAAAAAGAGAGAGGAAATACGTGTATTCATCAAATTTTCCATATGAAGTAGGATTACCTTTTTACTTAGAAAAAATTTATTAATAAGAAAAACTTCTGAGACCCCCAAATTAGAACAGTCTTAAAACATTTTTTTTTTTTTTTTTTTTGGAGAAGATAGAACAAGGTGAGTGGAATCATCCTTAAAACGGTGTTGTTTTGTAAGTCAGTGTTGAGTATTTCAACTTCCTTCCAGAGTTTTCATCTTCTCAGAGTTTATCTGTACACTGGGTTGCCAAGGCAACCAAGAAACATCCAGCAGGACTCAAACACCTAAATTAATTTTTATGAATGCTAGACTTCTTTTACTTTGTGTTATGTAAGGCCCAGAGCCCAGCATTCACATTCTACTGCAGTTTATCTTTTGGAGCGTGCTTTCTTTTTGTTAAGGATGGTGATGAATGTGTACAAGATATAATCATATGTGCCTTTACATGATATACTGTTTATGTAAAAGATGTAGGACATATGTATACATGTATGGGGAAGAAAGTATGTGTGCCTGTTTTAAAAAATGTAAATGGGGTAAAAGTTACTGAAAAAAAAAATCCTGAAGAACAAACAATAACAACAAAATGTCTTGACTATCCATATGTGAATTAAAATCAAAGGCTAAGTTTTCTGGCTTTTTTTTTTCCTAGAAAAAACAGACATGCAAAAAAGTCCAATTGATCTCAGATATCTTGAAAATGCCATTATTTTGTGCTCTGGCACTTTCTACAGTGGGAGTCCCTGTTAGGGGTGTGAGAGAGGAGAGACAGCTGGGAAAGAGGGCACAGACTACTCACAATGGTGGGCCAAGAGACACCCGAGGGTCCAGAGGACACCAAAACTGAAAAGCAGAAGGGTCCACTGCAAGGAATAAGTCAGCAACTAGGCAATTCAACTTAGCAAACATGCATCAACTCTAACTGTGTTGAAAAAATACAATCAAATCCCTGCTTTCACTTGTTTAACTTGTGGTCTAAGCTCAACAGGAAAATTAAGACCTTGTCCTTTGGACCCAACAAAAATGCTTGAAAACTCCTCATGCCAAACCTCGAGTCCTATTAATGAACAGGCTGTCTCAGCTCCTTTCTTGTGGTGGGTGCCTTCTGCTTTTCATGTATCTCTTGTAGCTCACTGCAGTACTTGGCTAAGACTCCTACGTCTTGATATCCAAACCGTTTGCCTGGTGGGTCACTTGACTTCCTGGCTGTTAGGTTTCCTCATCTGATTCTTCTTCTTTCTCCTCTCAGAGCCTGGAACTTGTCTGCTCACAGACCTTCCTTGATCCTCTCTATCGTTGCTTCTCAGCACTCTCCCATTCCTCTTCTCATTGAATTCCCAATCCTGGCTCCTAAGACTTTCTATACTGTATCATGAAAATTAGGATCTCAAGGAATCCAAATTCTTCCACTCTCCACTTGGTCCAAGCCGGAACATATCTGTGATGTTCACTGCTACTTGCCCAGCACCTCATAGTGCCTACATATGCTTGGCATACAATAGACACAAAAGAAAGAATAAAAATTAAAATAAGTCGATAATGTAGTACTGACCCCAAACTTAAGATTTTTAAAAGGTTGAAACAAAAAGGTGTTCTGCTTAATCAGCAGTTCATTAGAAAATTAAAAAAAAAAAAAAGAAAAAATTTATATGCTTATAGTTGAGATTTAAATCCTAGTTAAGTCTTTTACCTTGGCCTCCTCACTGCCCCCCAATTACAGGAAGTAGCATCCTGCTTTAGGGCCTTTGTATTTGATATTTCTCTGCCAGAAATCTTCTTCCCTTAGTTCCTGCATGGCTCATGAGTCCTGGAATGGTTTTTTTTTCTCCGTTTCTTGAACGACTTGTATGTTCACTTCCTCCATGTCTCTGCTCAAATGTCACCACAGAAGGGAGGCCTTTCCCTAACTCCCCAGCTAAAATAATAATACCCTTCCACTTTCTAAATCTTTTGCTTTGCTTCATTTTTCCTCACCTGACACATCATATGTTCATGGGTCCATTTCTGTCTACTCCTACTAGAATCTCTAAGTTCCATGAGCGAATACCTTTGTTTTCTCTACTGCTGTATTCTCACTCACTGGAAACAAGTACTCACTATTTCATTGAATGGGCAATTCAAGGTAGGAACTTAAATATGCGCTTCTTAATCTGATGCTTAAACCTACATTCTTTTATCCTTTTAACATTTTATTCATTTATTTGTCAGAGACAGAGAGAGCAGGAGAGAGAGAGAACACGCATGCACAAGCAGGGGGAGGAGGCGGGAGAGCATCAGAGACTGAGGGAGAAGCAGGCTCTCCGCTGAGCACGGAGCTCAAATGCAGGACTTGATCCCAGGGACCTGGGATCATGACCTGAGCTGAAGGCAGATGCTTAACCCACTGAGCCACCCAGGCGTCCTTTAAAACTACATTCTTAATCAGTACTGCAGTTCAACTGAGTAATCATTATTATTGGAATATATAAGAAATCATAAAAGAAAATAGCCTATTGTATTTAACTCTATTGCATTTAACTACAGACTATGCTTATATTTGTAAGTATTGTGACTTGAGGTACATTTTCCTCATTTTTATTTACCCTATTGAGCCTCATTAACCTATTCTAAAATATGTCACTGCTTACTCAACAATATTTCATCTTCAGGCTAAATAAAGACAGAACATTTGTCTCCTAGATTACATATAATAGATCATAAAAGTACAAATAGTACATACAGACCCATGTTAGGAATAGTAAAAACAGACCTCTTTAAAAAACACTCATGTTTAATCTGCAAATGGATTTTCTGTGGGGCTTCTGACAATCTGAGAGCCAGAGGGCATTTATGAAATAATGCTTTTAAGGGCACCCACTACTCATTTGTGGGTTAATTCTATTGAAAAAAAATTTTTTGTCACATCTAATGGTAAGTCCCAAATCCATGCCATGTGAAAGGATAAATCAAATGTGGGCATTTGTCATGATATCATATAGTAGACACCAGAACCTAACCTCTGGCTTCCCTACTAAGTCAGAGGACCCAGAAAAATATACATACACTTGTCATTCCTAGGAAGTTAATGATCAACATGGATATAAAGGGATTATAAACAAAAATCAGGATAATCACAGTGAGGAGAGGGCAAGAAGGGAGGTTACAGTGGTGATCTTGAATGTCCAGAAAATATTGTGTGGGTGGTCAAACAGATTTCTTTTTTAAGCTTGTCAAGCAAGATTAAAACTTTATTCTTTAGTTATTGAAACATAAGGTAGAATCTTCTGCTGCTCTTTTTCAAATACAAACTGTTAGTAAAAGTACAAACTGTAAAATTTCTATAGGGAAGACTTGAGGCCTCTCCCTCTCTTCTAGAAGCTAGATTAACAAATAAGAAGCCTGGTCTGGAATCAGAAAAACACTTCCCTGGCATTACAGAAGTTACTCAATTTCTCTGAGCCTCCCCATTTGTTAAGCAGAGATAATAATAATGTATATCAGCAGTCATTATAAATATTAAATGAGATAATATACACGTGCTAAACTGGAGACTTGTGATTTAGTAAGCACTCAATAAATTAATATTAATGATTATTTCTTCCACATTCTTTCTACACTCTCATTTTTCGTTGCTCCCTTTCCTTTCCCTGTGTTTTTCCCTCACCACAGAGCCCAACTTTAATTATTGTTTGTAAATACTTATTGAGCATCAATCAATTACCACTAAACAATAGTTCAGAAGGGTTAATATGTATGTGAGGATGTACTCAACAACTCCCAGAAGCAACAGTCCGGGAGAGACTATGTGTGTGGTCTCTGCCCGGTTGGGTACACAATCACACAGCAATGAAATGCAGGCTGTTAACTCAGCTTGGGACAGAATTGCTGTTGGATTGATCATGGTGGCTGACCTGACAGACTGAGAAGAAAGACCTGAAATGTTTGGATTCTTAGGAAGCCCGTTCCCATTTGGGAACAAGAAGTGTCTGGGTAAGTGCTTCCTGGGATGGAGAGTGAAAGGGGCTCATTTCCCTGCCTCCTAGAGTCCCTGAGCTCAGGAGAACAGCCTCTGTGAACTCTGGGGCATGACTCTCTCAGGATATTTCTGAGAGGCACGCCTATCTAGAAAAAGGGTGAGTCCCATCAGAAACATTGTAGATAATAGCTTTGTTTTCATGTTTCTATCAATTGTATTATGATTTGGCTTTAGTTCTATAACTCTGTATCCTGTGTATTTTTTATAATGTATCTCACAAATGATTCATAAACATCAACTTATGGTAATTAAAAAATATTAAACTCCTAAAAAAAAAAAAAAGAAAGAAACATTGGCTCCACTATAGCTGGGTAGACAGCAGAGAAAGTTGTTTCATGGAACCCTTCTCTGTGCTTTCCTTGCTCATACCTTTGTCTTATCTGATCTCTCTCCCTACTCTTTCCATCCCCCTCGCAGAACTACTGTTCCCAGCTTCCAAATTTCTACACCAGCCATTCTGAAATTTTGACAGTTTCCTGAAGGAGCCTTGTCTTCTCCCCTTTGCTTATTAAAGAGAGGCTTCCTCTGCCTTTATTAAGGCACTTCTTGGCCTGTCTTTTATTTGTCAAGACCTAGCCCAAGTTCACTTCCCAACAGTCTTCCTTCATCCAATCTTACAAGGTATGCCTCAGCATGTTCCCGTGGTCTCTGTGTCTGTAGCCATGGTGGCTCTCATCAGTCAGTCAGTATGTAACTGTCATGGCTATTCAGTCTTCTGTAAGCGTCTCCATAGTACAGACCATGTTTATTTGTTTAGTCTCTGTGTCCTTGGTACATAGTACATACTATGTGTACATAGGACAGTTCCTGATGTTTAGAAAGTGATTAGTAAATGTTGGGGGAACAAATGAATAAGAATCCGAATTACATTCCTCTCCATACTCCATCTGCAGGTGAGCTGCTGACTGCTAAATAGTTCAGTAAAATAGTGTTGAAAAAGTGTACACTTTCACCTGTCTCCTTTGGTGTTAAAAAGATTAATACCTATTTGGCAACAAAAGTTTAGTGAGGAGCCTTAAGTTCCTTGGAGGAAAGGGGCCATACAAATTTTAAAATTCAGTAACAACTTTTTTCCCCCAGTAATAACTTCTATCCATGGTTATTGTCACCTTTCTCCTTGTGCTCTGCTTATAGAGAATTCAGGTGTCCCAAATTACTTAAGAAAGTGGTACGATTTTTTAAAACACTAAAAATGACTATTATTCAACATTCTTGTGAGATGAAATAAAAGAGGTATTTTAAATGAGCAAACAACAACAACAACAACAACAAAACCCCAAACAATCATTGATTTGATTCACATACTCTCTATGCTCCAATTGGGGAAAACCAATATTGTTTTTGTTGTTGTTTTACAGAAGAGTGTGGACTGCCAACTGTTTCTGTTTTTTTTCCTGAGATAATATGTCCAGACATCATATGCCACATTGCCATAGGCAGCAATTAAAGAAGATGGGTAGGACACAGATTCAGAAATGAATCCAAGAAAAATATTCACTGGGCATTGGTGGCTCCTCTACTTGGCTTCTGAGAAATCCACAGAGAGATCTTTGCTGAGTAATAGTGAGGGTTTATTGAACACAAAACCCTCCACTCCCAAACATCTAGTTCTACTACGTCCCTTAATGTTTTTCAGAATAAACTCTTCTACCTACCTTTGCTTCAGGGTGCCCTTGGCATTGATTACGGGACTTCCATAAACAACAATGGGTAGAGCTTGAAGATTCCAACTCTGATCTACTTTCCAACGATATCATCACCTAGGGTTTGTAAAATAAATGTAGAAGAAAAGGCATTAAAATCTTGAATTTTCTGGGAAAACCTCAAAGATGAGCATAAAAATATGCAATGAAAACAGAACGGTTGAAATATTTCTTGCATCCCTGAGACACCTCCAAGAAAATGGCCCTAAAAATGTCACCAGAAAGAGAGACAACATTATCACTATTAGTGAAGAAAATAAATGCATAAACTTCTATAGTATAAGAAGAGTTTTGACCAGATAGGAGGTAATGCAGTTGTAAAAAACAAAAACAAAAACAAAAACAAAAAATGGACTTTGTAGTAACAGACCAGGTTCAAACTCTGCTCCCTCACATAGTAACTGTATAACATTGGACAAATTACTTAATTTCATGAAATCTACCTCTCTTATTTTTAATTTAGATTCCTAACTACTTTACAAATTTATTGTTCATTCACTCAAGTAATTGATAAATGTTTAATTTTTGAGCAATTACTAGAAACCAGATACCATGCTGGGTGCTAGAGATTCAACAATAGGATAGGATGGATGGATTTCATTGTCTAGAAGCAGAGACAGATGAATAAATAAAAGAATTACAATACATGGTGACAACTGCCTTAATACTGGTTAATTCAAGACAGTACAAAGGTAAAAGTGAGGTGTGTACAAGGTAGTACAAAGGTAAAAGCCACCTGGGTGGCTCAGTTGTTAAGCCTCTGCCTTCAGCTCAGGTCATGATCCCAGGGTCCTGGGATCAAGCCCCACGTCTGGCTCCCTGCTTAGCGGGAGAACTGCTTCTCCCTCTCCCATTCCCCCTGCTTGTGTTCCCTTTCTTGCTGTGTCTCTGTCAAATAAATAAATTAAATCTTAAAAAAAAAAAGGAAAAAGCAAAAGGTAAAAGTGATTGGGTCCCCTTAAGGCAATCAAGGAAGGCTTCAAAGAAAAGAGGGAGTTTAAGTATCAGGTAATGTTTAACAGATGAGCAGAGATAGGGAATGGAAAGACTTCCCCAGGAAAAACAACAGAGTGGCCAGTGGCATGATATGAAAAATTTAGAAACTTCAAGAGTTCAGGAATCATCAAGTGGCTCAACTTGTCAATGTATTTAAGAAATAGGAGAGGATTGGTGACCAGCTGAATAAAAAGGCTTAGCAAAGAGAAGGGTGATACCCAGGCTTCTTTAGTAAGAGACTCAGTCGAGATGGAATTCCTTTATTGGGGACACAGAGAAGGGGTATTAAGAAGAAGGGATGACATAGATAAAGAGGCAATTCAGGGACAAGTTGACTGTGTGAGGGTTCTACGAAACATCTAAATGAAATGTCTTGTAAGCAGTCCAGTGTACTGTTTGGAGCTCAGGAGAGAGAGCAGACCTGGAGATTCAGGTTCAGAACCCAGAGCCGCATAGGTAAGATCAGCGAGCACTTGGATCTTTCCTCCACATAGGCTAGCCTCAAGGCAAATGAAGAAGTCTGGGTGTGAGGGTGGTGTCCAAGGGGAAATCCGCACTTTGGTTCACAGGCTTTGTGGGGAAGAACTGTATGCTTGGGAACCCCTGTGGTCCATCCTTACAGCAGAACTTCCATAAAGGAAAATATGCCATAAATCAAAAAGTACGTCAAAATGATATAAAGTATTTTATTGGCTTACATTTTTAAAAGCATCTTGAATGAATACAAAGACCATATCAATGCTTCTTAAAACCCCTGTCTCTTTCTCATTTGCTTCCCTTTCATCACAAACTGCTCCTTCAACCCTCCTACATGTCCAGAAAAGCCTTCCCCTACTCCTAGCCCCCACATCTCCTATTCCTATATCCCTCCCACTTCCTCCTTATCCTGCATCTAAAATCCCCACAGATGAGCCCGATAAGGCAGGAAGAGGCTTCTTTGGAGGGTAAGGGAGGAGAAGAAATGAAACCTGCAAAGTCAGGATCCTTTTAGTGGCCAGGAAGAGGAGAAAGGTTGGAAGGACTCATGAATTAATAATTTTCTTCTTGTTACAGTAGACTCAAAAGCCAGGCTGATCATCTAAATAAGTTATGCATGCATAGAAGCCTAGCAGAGAGCAAGGTTCCTTGTTCCAGGGAATGGGATGGAAACCAAGAAGAAAAGAAAGTTCTAAGTCACCGGCAAAAGGTGTTTCCTAGAGAAATTCCCTGGGCATTGGGCAACTGCTGCAGCAAAGTGTATACGTTATAGTGATCTCTGGTACAGGAGAAAGAAGCCATTAAAGTTTCTGCTAAGGCCTAGATATCATTGGAAGAAGACACAGAGTGAGAAGAAAATAAGAGTCATCACAGAAGCTTAGGGAGCATTTTGATGGAGAAAGTCAGTGCAGGATACTGATGAGAACCTGTCAGGAGGTGGAAGAGAACTAGGAGTACGTGGTGTCTTGGAAAAAAAATTTTTTTTTCCAAGAAGACAGTGCCAAATGTCCCATAATCATCAAATTTGATACAGAATCAAAGTAATCACTGGATTTGACAATTGATAGGTCACTGACAACCTTAGCAAAAACATCTTCAGTGAAATAGTAGAGGGCAAAAGGCAAATTATAGTACATTCATCGTGAAAAATGAAAAACTGGAGGCATGAGGACAACCATCCCGAGAAGCCTGTCTGTCCCCTCCCCTTCTCTCTCTCCCCTTTCACTCTTCCTCTCTCCCTCCCTTTCTTCCTTCCTGATAGGCAAGACTTGAATCTTAAAGGCTGTTGGGTAGGATCTTGTGAAAAAGAGTTTAAAAGTTCAGAATGGAAATTATAGAGAAGGAGGTGGGGGGAGTACAGGGTTAGATTGAAGGATTCACCAGGAATAATAGAAGAAGGAATATGCTTTCCTCTGAGAATAAAGGGAAGGAAAGTTTTAGTAGGAAAGCAGGAGGTCATCAATCAGGAAGCTGAAGAAGTTTCTCTCTGCTAGCCTTGGAGTTCTCTGCCAGGGAGTTGGCAAAGTCATCCACTGCGAGTAAGGTATAAGGAGGAAAGAGTTGGGTAGGGGGAAACAGGGAGAGGTTTGGAATAGTGACAGTAGAGATGGGAGAGGGAAACAAGCTAAATAGCACAAAGGGTTCATATTTTTTATATTGTTCACATGATGGTATCCACATGTTGAGACTACGCTAGTCTCAACCTAGCCTGTTTGAGACTCCTAGGATATTTTCCCCAGCTACAGCTTCATGAGGTGTAGAGATGACATCATTAGATGTATTCAAGGATGGCAGTTTGAGGGAGGTGAAGTACACTAAAGAAGTACAGGTTACATGTACTTACAAGTACAAGTTACAGCTGCATGTTGTGACTTTCTAGCCGGAAGAAATGTTTTCACTTAGTGAACTTCAGTCAAGTGAAGTCTAATCATGCCATTTAGTCATGGCCGTGAAGGTCTTCTAAAATTGTTGGTTTTAACTTTGGGTAGATAAAGTGCAAAATATCAGGGAGTGCCAGTTGGTTACCGGACTTCAGGTTGTGACTGCTGTTATCTTGAGGACAAAACAGGAGTAATCAATTCCCTTTTGCCCCACCCAAGTCAAGGGAGACAAAAGAATTCCAACAGGTCTAATCCCCCTGCCCTTTCCGACAACCTCTAACATACCAGGAAGTAGCAGAACAGTGACTTTGGGGAACTCGCTCACAAAGTATCCGCACACATGAGATCATTTCTTATAAAGGCAGAAATATTTCTTTCTTGGAAAAGAGATCTGAATTCAGATAAGGCAGAAGCAAATGCAAAAGAGCAAGAACCAGAAGCAACCAACTTGTCCTTTTTTATCCAGTCAAGAAAGTAAACCTACTCTTCCAGCAGATAGGAGTCAAAGCTGGCAAGAGAGATGGAATGAATCAGCAATGCCCAAGGATTCATGGAGGTCATGGCTATGCCCCCTGAAATGGCAACGTTTGTGTAATATTTTAGAGAGAAACCTGTACCTGAACCAGAGCCCATCTTGTGGCATTAATTTTGGTATGATCTGGGAAGGTGGCTCATGCGTGTATGTGTGAATGTATGCAGAACAAAGCAGACGGAAAGGAAACTAACATTTACTGGATCCTTACTATGTGCTAGCACTGCACTTTTCCTCATTTAATTCACATATCAACCCTGTGCCAGAGATGTGATTTTCTTTATTTCACAGAGGAAAGAATCTGGGGCTCAGTGTGGTATGAGAACTTGCTCAATTTGTCTTTAACAGATTGCACACTGCATGGCTCAGACATGAGTCATGGAGACAGGCAGAAAGGGCCCAAGGACTTGGCTCTGCCATTAACCACCCCTGTGACTTGGGGAACTAGTTAAACAAAATAGTACCTGTGATGATCAGTTTTTTTGGGGTAAACTTATCTAGGTTACAGTCTCCAGTTATTCAATCACTATTCTAGGTATTGCTATAAAGGTGTTTTGCAGGTGTATTAAAGTCCATAATCAGTCGACTTTAAGCAAGGGAGATTATCCTGGATAATCTTCATGGGCCTGATTCAATCAGTTGAAAATATTTAAAAGTAGTGCTGGGGCTTCCTTCAAGAAGAAATTCTACCTGCAGACAGCAGCTTCACTCTATCCCAAATCTCAGAGTACTCTTCTCTACAGATTTTGGACTTTCCTTGTCAGCCCACGCAATCACATAAACCAATTGCAACAAATCTCTTAGTATGTGCCTTTTACAGATTCTGTTTTTCAATAGGAATCTTGGCTGACACAGCACCTCCCTCTGGTGGGTCATGCAGATTAAATGAAGTAATGTATGACTGTCCAGGAAATACCCAACATGGTGTCAGAAACACTAAAAAGGGTTTGGAAAATGGTAGTTACTATTATGATGACTTGGCAAACACAGGTTGAGTCTAGTTGGCTTCGAACCTGACTCCCATCCTGACTCTTTACCCAACAATTTGGTCAAGAACTGTAGTTACTGGTCTGGGTTTTCTCCCTAATTCAATGTGACCTTGAGCAAGCCAGAAACTTTTACAGAAAGTTTCCTTTCTATAAAATAAGGATCTGTATATCAAATGATTTTGGTACAACTCTTCCAGCTCTGATGTTCTCTGGGTCAGTTTTGACTTAATTTATTAGATTTTTATTAGGCCTGGTCCATCTTATCCAGCTACCAGACAAGATCTATTCTATTAGTTACATTCAAGACATTCCTACACAAATATCCCTCTAATTACTGGGTGGTTTATGGCCTTAGAAAACAAACTAAGTTTAACATTAACCCCAGACCATAGGCTTTAGGGAATAATAAAAGAGCATTAAATCTGGTTTGTGCCCTCAAGGAACACAACAAGACATCTAAAAATCAGGTACTACTATTGGGGACTATTTAAGTTGAAGCACTATGGGAGCTGAGAAAAAGGGAAGAATAAGATCATTCTGAGCTGGAATGATCAGAAAGGCTTAATAGGCAAGGATTCAGATAGATGGGATGTCTATGTAAGAGATGAGAAAGAAGTTAAATCTACCACTCTTACTATGCATCATTTATTCCACAATGAGATTTGGTGAGATTTGGGCAGCTCTTTACTTGCTACTTGCCTTTGTTGGCACAGATGATAAAAAAGTGGATGCTTCATAACTTCAGGTTTTCTCTCCTATTTTACCGGCATGTTCTGTGCAAAGATTAATGGGCAGTAGTTGTACTACCTTTCACACATTTACACACGGATACCTTCAAACACCAGGGCAACCCCCATCATCCATGCATTAGGGAATCCCCCGCATAGGAAACTAAGTTCCATTAAGATGGGATCCATGCTTCTCTTGTCTGCTATATAAATATTCATGTAATAAATCGATGAAATCATTAGTCACCAGAATATGGGAGACATAAAGGAAAGCTTCCCTAATTGAAAACTCCAAGGGATTAAACCATTAAAAACAGTGATTCTTATACTTTGGAAATTCTTTAATTTTCAATGTCAGCCCATTCTGACTCCCTGCTCCTACACCTTGCAAAATGTTGCTTAAGCCCTACTGGCAGGGCTTCTTATCCAAAGAGCCATAGACAGAACTTCTGCCAAAAATTTGCTGGAGCTGAACAACAAAAAAAAAACTAGTCACTGTATGTAGAAGAAAAGTTATGCTTGAATAATAAGCAAACATCAGAAGGATTAATTTTATAAGTTTATCTTTGAGATCAAATAAAGGCAGCTTAAGTCTTTAAAGACAATATTCATTTTTATCAGTTTAATAAACATCTCTTAGCAATATTGATAGTCATCTTTACTGGGAAGGAACAAAGAAACCTTATTAGCAGTAGAACTTAAATTGTTCACTAATCTTACTTCAGTTTATTGCCTCTTTCATGATGATCTTTTGCTAACTGAGTCTAAACAAAATACTTGGTGATGTGTGTAAAGAAGCCAGAAATTCTCAAGACTGTGGTCTAATGAAAGCAAATAAACATGGTTTACAAAATAATTCAGAACACTGAAAGAGACAGTGTTTGAGGTATAAGTATAGATTTCTAGAAATAAGAAATTAATAATCATAAGTCAATATCCACAAGGATCACTATAAAGATTGGAAGTGGAAAAATATCCTCTGTATTCAGAAACATTTCCTAGTCAATTGCAAAATAATTCTGTCTATAGATTATTAACATTTACATTCCAACAAATTTTTGTAAACATTTATTCAGCTCCAACTATGTGCAATGAAAGTTCTCAAAACATACTGTATCCAATCAATGCAATCAATCACTGCATATTTACCAAGGACTGAACTCTGAGTAGTCTGGGTAATATAATGTACATATGCTGTTTTTGTCTGTCAGCCTCTGTGTATTCCCCCTTCTTCTGTTAACAACACCTGAATTTTCCCTGTGGGGGCCCACTCTCTCCCATTTCATGCTATGTGTTTCTGTGGGATTGACCCCACCTTGTTAGTTCCAAGGATATTCAGGTAATCATGACCTGCGCTGTTGTCCTTTGACCAGAATGATTGATTTAAAGATGGGTATACAGATTTAAGTAGAGTTGAATTTGGTGATAAAATCCATGCCAATGAGACTAAACTCTGGGGTTTTATTAGAAAAACTTGGGCAAGAAAAGCTCTTTTCAGTTACTTGAGTCAATAAATTCCCTTTTTCCTAAAGGTTGTTTCAATTGGATTTTCTGCTTCTTATAACAAAGAATTCTAATATAGTTTGTCAGGTTGTTTTGAATGCATAGATTCACACAGAGCACTTAAATAAAAAGGAGAGGATGCTCTAAAGGACTGAATTGAGTCCCAAATTCATATGTTGAAGTTCTAACCCCCAATATCTCAGAATGTGATTCTGATTTGCAGATGAGTTCTTTAAAGAGGTAATAAAATTAAAATAAGATCATTAGCATGGGCCCTAATTCAATCTGACTTGTATCCTTATGAAAAGAGGAGTTTAGGACACCGACATGTATAGAGGGAAGATACTATGAAGAGACAGAGGAAGAAGATAGCCGTCTATGAGCCAAGGAGAAATCAACCCTGCCAATATCTTGATATCAGAATTGTTAGAAAATAAATTTTTGTTGTTTAAGCCACTTAGCCTTTGATACTTTGTGATAGCAGTCCCAGCAAACTAATGCACGCACCTGTAAACTATAACTGGGAACGATACTTCTAGAGGCCAACAACTCTCTCCAGGTCTCTAAGTTAACATGGTCTCTTGGTTTATCTGTGTCTCTCTGCAAATTGGTTCCATTTACTTATTTAACTCACTAATCCATCCATATTTCCCAGTCCAAAGAATCCTAAACTAATTGACTTGGCTAAATACCCCTGCTACTACTAGGGTGAGACCTTTGCACTAACCCACCTCATGAATTTCTAGCCAGCAACGGGTAAGCTGCATTTGGATAATATGGCCTTGTTTGGTTCCACCAGTGGTTACCATGTATAAGGAACAATTATATGGTGGTTCTCTGTATAGAAAGTGGTAGAAGGAGGGTCAGTTTCAGGGAGAAAGAGAGGCTGGATACAGTTGACATTTGATAAGTCCAGCATTTGGTTTCCTGGGCTAGTGGCATTAATAATTTTATAAAAACATCAACACCAACACATACAGCTCAGATCTGGCTTCAATTTTTACTGTAATAGCCAATTCCTCATCTCAGTTACTCACAAGGCCCACTGTCTTGACCTTGAGTTTTATGAGACACCCTAAAATCTTTACAATAACTACACTGTTGTGCTTGACTTCGTTTGATGTGTTTGTTACTTGAAAAAAAAAGTCTTGATTAAAATAGTGTCCAGCAGTATTATTACATTTCTGTCCGCAGTTATTTCTCCCTTTGGGGAGGTCAGGGGTTGCACATGGAGGTACTGGGCTGGGGCAAGGGCAACCTTGTGGGGCAACTTCAGCTTTCAGGCCTACTCTGCTGCCCAGTAGGCCCCTCCATCAGAATGGCCAGGGCCATTTCACTTGTATCCAAAATTCTGGAAGTGTGAGAGTTTGAGTGTGTGGGAGAAGCTTGATATTTAAATAAGGCTGAATATTTTGGGACAAGATGGGGCATACTTGGAAAGCCACCTTTAAGAGACAAAATGTAAAAACACTGAAAGATTTAAGACAAGAGGGCCACAAGATCAATTTTCATCCCAGAAGCACTACTCTGAATCACTTTGAATGGAAAGTGTTGGGAGATAGGCAGGCTAGAAGTAGAGCCAGGCTCAGAGGGAGGAAGCCAAACTAGAGGTGATGATGGCCCAAATGAGTTGGATCCAGTGGGGATGCAAAGAGGAAAGCCCTGAGAAAAATGGAGGGATTATGAGTGTGGCTAGAGCCTACTGCCCAATACCCCTGGAGGAGCAGGTGTAAGGAGGAGCAGTAGAACAGGTGCATCTACTATGCTAGGCTCCTTGGTTTTGGCATTGATGAAAGGGGTGGGATGATCAGAACCATGCCCGAGAAACTCTGCTTTCAGTTCTTTTCTCTGCTTAAAGCAAGACCCATCAGGACATTGTAAATTCTTTTAAAAGACAAAAGGATTAGCTCTGTCATCTGCAGCAGAAGTAGTGGGGTTGGAAAGAGAAATTCCTAGATCATTTGGAGCTGGATTAACTGGTGAAGAACAAAGCAGCAGCCCTTGGAGAACATGAAGGAGCATCCAGCCATGGAACTGGAGTCAGATTACTGTCTGGGCTGTACTGATGCAGCCCAGCCCTCACTGGTCTTTTAGCGAAAGGAGCTACTTAAGGGGGAGGAAAAGGGGATTTGAATTTTAAGTGGCTGCATATTAAACATTTTTTTCCCTAACCACATTTGCATCCCTCCTCTTCCAGCTCCCCATATGTTTTAGTGACCATCTGAATAATGAATAACAGAGGCCAGACCTTTGTCTGGTGAGGTAAATTGTATTATTGTCAAGTAAGTAATTGCATTTCTTCTCCTCCCTCCGTTGACATTAGGTCTGGTCATGTGGCTTGCTTTGACCAGCAAAATGTGGGTAGATGCTTAAAACGTGCTCCTGTGACTTGGTTTGGCCTTTAGCATTCTTGCCCTCTGTCATAGGAAGAGCACTCTCCTTTAGCCTGTGTCCCAGAGTGAGTGAGTATAGAAACCATCTACAGGCTGGAGTAGAGCCACTGCAGGCAGCCTCAGACCATGAGCAAGATACCTTCATTTTATAGGTCATAGAAATATGTTTTTTTTTATTACACAGTATTGTTATAGCAAAAGCTGACTAATATAGAAATTAGTCCCTAAAAGTATGCTGCTGCTGTGATAAGAACTTAAAATACTTGCTCTTCCCTTGGGACTGAACAGCAGATAGCAAGAAAGTGTTGAAGTCCAGAAAGATGATGATCTTGTAGAGCAAGATTATGTCATAGCAAATATTTGGTAAAGCAATGACTTGAAGACAGAAAATATACCTCAAGAATGAGTGGTTTGGGATGACAAGACTTCAAGATAGCCTGTTACTAGCATGAGTTGGTTGCTGCCTTTGATTACAGTCTTTTAAGAATTGACCTGCATATAAGCAGCGATTAAAGAGTAAAGAGTGACTCCAGAAATTCCAGGACTTGCAAGTCTAAAAAATAGAACTGTTTCTCATCTTCAAATAAAAAAAGGAAAAACTGAAAAACACCAAAAACCACAAACTCTGATTAACGCTAATTACAACCAAGTCTCAAGACAAAGATCAAATAAATAGCACTATCATACTCTTTCTTAAATGTGTTAATGGATTAAGGTGGTATCCAATGAATTCTCTTATCTAGACTAAATAGCTCATAGAAAAGAGATATGGACTAGGTTCCACTAACTTAATAAGCTCAAACTCTGTAATTAAGCCTAGAGAGAGAGAGAGAGAGAGAGAGAGACATGGCTTGAAAATTACTGTAGATATAGTTGTTTCATGGAGCTAATTTAATCACAAACAAAAATTAAAAATAGTTTTGGGGGAGAAATATAACTTCCAAAACACTATTGCCTGAATTAAAAGAGAATGTGACTCTTTGAGCCATGAAAAAGACCTTAGGATAATAAGATAACAAAATTGGTTCATTAATTGTAACAACTATACCATACTAATGTAAAACTTTAATAATAGTGAGAGCTAGGTGTTGGGTGCATGGAACTCTCTGTATTATCTTAGTAACTTCTGTGTAAATCTAAAATTATTTTTTAAAAGATTATTTATTTATTTATTTGACAGAGAAAGAGAGATCACAAGTAGGCAGAGAGGCAGGTAGAGAGAGAGGGGGAAGCAGGTTCCCCGCTGAGCAAAGAGCCCGACATGGGGCTCAATTCCAGGACCCTGAGATCATGACCTGAGCCAAAGGCAGAGGCTTAACCCACTGAGCCACTCAGCTCCCCTAAAATTATTTTCAATTAAAATTATATAAAAAACTGAAAGACTGGGAGCCTGGGTGGCTCAGAGGGTTAAGCCTCTGCCTTCGGCTCAGGTCATGATCTCAGGGTCTTGGGATCGAGCCCCGCATCAGGCTCTCTGCTCAGCAAGGAGCCTGCTTCCTCCTCTCTCTCTGCCTGCCTCTCTGCCTACTTGTGATCTCTGTCTGTCAAATAAATAAATAAATAAATAAATCTAAAAAAATAGTCTGTTTAAAAAAAAAAAAA
>NW_019154125.1:1557503-1559584 GCF_002288905.1 Enhydra lutris kenyoni | reverse complement strand
CCTGAGCCGAAGGCAGAGGCTTAACCCTCTGAGCCACCCAGGCTCCCAGTCTTTCAGTTTTTTATATAATTTTAATTGAAAATAATTTTAGGGGAGCTGAGTGGCTCAGTGGGTTAAGCCTCTGCCTTTGGCTCAGGTCATGATCTCAGGGTCTTGGGATCGAGCCCCGCATCAGGCTCTCTGCTCAGCAAGGAGCCTGCTTCCTCCTCTCTCTCTGCCTGCCTCTCTGCCTACTTGTGATCTCTGTCTGTCAAATAAATAAATAAATAAATAAATCTAAAAAAATAGTCTGTTTAAAAAAAAAAAAACTGAAAGACTAAAAGTTTTTCATCTAAGATCAAGAGCAAGACAAGGATGTTGACTCTTGTCACTTTTGTTCAATGCAGTACTGGAAGCCTTTGCAGTAGCAGTCAGAAAAGAAAAAGAAATAAAATACATTTAAATTGCCAAGGAAGAAGCAAAAGTCACTATTTACAGATGCCATGATACTATACAAAAAAAATCCTAAAGACTCCACCAAAAGCTTATTAGAACTAACAAATGAATTCAGGAAATTTGCAACATATGGAATTAATAAACAGAAGTCTGTTGTAGTTTTACACATTAATAACAAAGTGGCAGAAAGAGAAATTAAGAAAAAAAATTCTATTTATAATTGCATCAAAAAAAAAGAAAGAAAGAAAATATGTAGGAAGAAATTTAACCAAGGAAGTGAAAGACCTATACTCTGAAAACTTTAAGATATTGATGAAAGAACTGAAGATGACATAAACAAATGGAAAGATACCATGTTCATGGATTGGAAGAATTAATATTGTTAAAATATCCATACTACCCAAAACAATCTACAAATTATTGCAATTGCTATCAAAATACCAGTAGTATTTTCAGAAAAATGAATCCTAAAAGTCATCTGGAATTTTAAGTTTCCCAAATAGCCACAGCAATCTTGAGAAAGAACAAAGCTGGAGATATTACACTCCTGTTTGCAAATTATGCCATAAGGCTGTAATCAAAACAGTATTGTATTGACACAAAAACAAATACATAGATCAATAGACAGAACAGAACAGAGAGCCCAGGAATAAATCCATGCTTATATGTCAATTAATCTATAACAAAGGAGACAAGAATATACAATGGGAAAAGAACAGTTTCTTCAATAAATGGTGTTGGGAAAACTAAATAGCTACATGTTATCCAATTCATACAAAAGAATGAAATTGGACCACTTACAACATATGCAAAAAATAAATAGAAATAGATTAAAGCCAAAATGTGAGACCGGAAACCATAAAAATCCTAAAAAAAAAAAAAAAGGGCAGTCATGTCATGAACATCAGCCTTGGCAACACTTTTCTGGATATATCTCCTCAGGCAAGGACAACAAAAGCAAAAGTAAATTACTGTGACTACATCAAAATAAAAAGCTTTTGTACAGTGAAGAAAACCATCAACAAAACGGAAAAATTAACCCACTGAATGGGAGAGGATAATTGTAAATAATATATCTGATAAGTTAATATGCAAAATATAAAAAGAACTTATACAACTCCGCAGCAAAAAACCAAAGAGTTGGATTAAAAAATGGGCAGAGGACCTGAAAGACATTTTTCCAAAGAAGACATACAGATGGCCAACAGACACATGAAAAGATGCTCAAGATCAATAACCATCAGGGAAATGCAAATGAAAACTATGATGAGATATTACCTCATACCAGTAAGAATGGCTAGTATCAAAAAAACTAAAAATAAGAAGTGCTGGCAAAGACCTGGAGAAAAAATAACCCTTGTTGCTGGGAATGGAAATTGGTGTAGTCATTGTGGGACAGTAAGGAGTTCCTCACAAAATTAAAAATTGACATACCATATAATCTAATAATCCTACTACTGGGTATTTAACCAAAGAAATGACAATGCTAATTCAAAAGAATACATGCAACCCTTTGTTTATTGCAGCATTATTTATAATAGCCAAGATATGGAAGAAACCTAAATGCCCATCGATAGATGGATAAAAAAGATGTGATACACACACACACACACACACACACACACACACACACACACACACACACA
>NW_019154125.1:1529966-1557493 GCF_002288905.1 Enhydra lutris kenyoni | reverse complement strand
GGAGTATTATTGCACCAACATAAAAATGAATGAGATCTTGCCATATGTGACAACATGGATGGACCTAGAGAGTATTTACGTTCAGTGAATAAGTCAGACAAAGAAAAGCAAATACCATATGATTTCACTTACAAGTGGAATCTAAAAATCAAAACAAATGAGTAAACAAATAAAGAATAACCGAAACAGTCTCATAAATACAGAGAACAAACCATGGTTGCCAAGGGGGAGGGGGATTAGGGAATGGGTGAAATAAGTGAATGAGACTGAGGTGCAAACTTCCAGTTATAAAAGAAATAAGTTATGGAGATGAAAAGTACAGAACTGGTAATATAGTCAATAATACTGTAGTAACATTCATGGTGACAGATGGTAACTGCTCTTATCATGGTGAACATTGTATAAGCCACAGAATTGTTGAATCCTCAGTGGGCCACACACCTGAAACTAATAAAACATTGTATGTCAACTATACTTCAATAATAAAAAGAAATGAACCATACAAAATTAAAGACCTTAGGGTCCCCAACATTCTGCAGGCGGGTAGCAGGATAAGGAAGCTGCTCAGCTGTCAGGGGGTACATATTTTACTTCAGAGGTGGCCAAGAAGGACAATGGAAAATTACCTCTCAGAAGGTGGAGCCAAGAGTCATGAGAACAATGAAAAGAAAAGCTATTCCCAGGGAACAGACTTGGAGTCTAATCAAAGAACATTTCCCACCTTCAGGTTGGGAACCTGGCAACATTTGCCCAGTGAGATTTCAGAATTGCTACAGACCAGTGACAGCTTCCCCTTCTGCGATGGGCTATTTTTGGCTACCCTGTGACTGTCCTGTATGGTATGTTGAGTGGGATTGCTATCCAGCAAATTATCGCTTCTGTCTCTCCTTTTTCACTTACATGAAGACTATCCTACCTTCTCCATTGATGTTAACCACCTTTGCTGTTTTGGCCAACGAACCTGAGCAGAAGCTTTGAATGCATTTGCACCATTTGGCTTGACCACTTTGCCTTTTATGTTCCCACCCTCTACGTTAAGAAGAATTTGCCTAGGAGCCACTGTTCCTTTGACCTCCCTCCTAGAACCAAAGACTCATGGAACATACCTGACTGAACATGACCTGAAGCTCAGAGCAGGACTGCTGTAGCTGCCCAACCAACCTGAAAGTAAGACAAAAAAGTTTTGCTATTGGAAATCAGTGAGAATTTTTGGTACACAATAAAAGCTGATTAATACATACAGCAAAGGTTCCCAAGGGACTGAGGAATGGCTCTAGATGGGATTTGCACATAATTAAGGTAAGGGAGTAGGTGGAAAGAGAGTTGTAGGGAGTTTCCAGATAATGATCCACTTTATCTCCAAAATCAGGGTAGAGTATTCCAAACATCACATTCACGGGAGATTCTAGAAGTTTCTCCAATGACTAGAGTCCAGCATTCTATATCAAACTTTAATAATAGTGATACCATTAAAATCCAGATAATAACTATAGTCCCAAACAATGTCCTATAATATAGAAATTCCTTGGGAATGAGATTGAGATATAGAATGCTAATGAATATTAGAACCTCTTAGATCATTTTAATGCAGAATACACAAATCTTAATGACACAATCTCAATTGTGGTTTTCTGATAGATATCTTGAAAGCAATTATTAAAATAGGCATCTAAGGGAAAAATTAACTACTGTATTTATAGAATAAGATTTTAAAAGCACTTGTTCATCTTTTGAGCTATAAGTTTCCACCTGTAAGATGAACAAAAGTAGAATTAAAACTTTTTAACTGCGAAAATTGTTTGCCAATAATGGTTTAATAATAATAACATTGATATTTATTTTGCTCTGATACAAGCTTTATATATTTAATTTCATGCTAAACAATATTTGATACAAACAAAATACCAACACAACAAAATAATTCAGACTTACCCATGAAGTTTGTTTTAATGGGAATTGACCTATGTTCAATGACTGCAAACCACTTTAGCAGGTTTTACTTGTTTATATAAGAGACATTTTTTAAAAAGACATTTATTTTCCATTTTTCCTGGCATTAACTAGGGACAATCTTGCCACAATTCTACTTTACAAAACTGCAAGGAAGGAACACTCAATTTGATGTTCATGTGAAATATAATTACCCACTTTTCTTCCTTTACAACATGTACTCCATAGTCAGGATGACAAGCCAAAAAGTGCATAATACACTGCTTGTCATTAATAACAAGTATGCTCTTTTGAAATTATTTCACAATAACACTTACTCAAAATATCCTTTACTTGCTTTTTTGACTATTAAATTAGGGCACCTCAACAAGTATTGCCTTGTTTCAAATCAAAGAGAGAAATAAGAATTTATTGAATAAGTGAGTTGACTAGGTACAATAAGTATTGTAAATTATAAATTAAATTGTAATGCAAATTGTAAATTTTAATGTATACAAAGTTTCCATCTCTGCACATATCCCTTAAGGAAGTTACACTGGCAGGATAAGGGTCTGTGTGCCAGGATTATAGAAAGACACAGCTCCTCCATCTTGCCCTAAATAAATACGATGCATTCTTTAAGGCTCTTCACAAAGCCCACATACTGACTAAAGTCTTTCTTTAGTCTCCCAAGCATATCTGATCTCTTTTTCCTTTAAATCCATAGTGTGTAGTTTTCCTCTCTAATAACAAAGCTAATAAGAGTCAAAATCAAACTGATTTATCATTGAGAACTTCCAACGTGCTTAGTAAATTATTCACCATCTCATTTCTTCTTTGCAACACTCCTGCAAAGCATGTATCATTATTTCCACTTTATAGGTGAGGAAACTGGGAAAGAATCTGAATTCAGGATTTAACTCCTAAAATGATAGTGTTAATAACTCTGCTGGAAATACAAGTATTTTTTTTTTTAAATTTCCTAAAATGTTTCTCATTGGCCCTCTATATAACTTTCTGTTCTTCAGGGAGGAGCCAACCTTCTAGTACTTAAAACTGAGAAGTCCCTGAGACTTTGGTTACGATGCAGAATAAACTCTATCTGGTAATAAAGTTAGCATTGTATTTTTTGGATCTGTGATTCACTTATTATTTTAATCTTCCAAAGCCAAAAATTTTAAAGCACTCAACCCAAACTACTTTTATTGGGCAGGAAATGTTTTATTGCAGTTTGGCTGACATTTTCTTTTACAAATGTCATCAGCACTGCTTAAAAATGAATTATGTTAGGGTGTACAGTACTACCTTTGTTTTGAAAAAATATTATGATTCTATGAGTACATGAGGTGGGTCTCATGGGAACAAACATTAGCAATATATAGCTTTCTGATTTTCCAGGCATGCTTATATTTTTATTTAGCATAAGGACCTTGGCTTGGGAAAAGGCATAGCTTTAGATTTGCTTTTGTGGGTTTATGTTGAATTCTCATAATATCCTTTAAAGGACAGTCCACGAAGACTTATTTAAAATCGCACACATAGGCTGCTCATATCCCTTCCCTATTTTGTAGCTTTAACTCTGGTAATTGTTGGTATGCTAATATCAGTGTTCCGTGGGTCACTGAAATCAAATTAATGCAGGCATCTGAAAAATCAAGCATCAGTTGTGCTCATTCTCAAATACAAAAGGTGCAAAATGAAGGAAATTGATGCTGTTTATTATTAGCCTTGGAGAATCCTGAATGGATGGACATAGATTGCAAGCATTTCAGTGGAAAAAGAATTATTTGTGGAAAAAAAATACTAAAGAAAATAAAAACCAGAGTAAGGACAAACTTCCTCAACAAATTCTTTTCCAAGTCTTTAATAAAAATACTCAAGTTTCAAATTGCATTTCCCAGGTCTTTGGAAATGCTTGTAGAATCTCCCTGGTTTCTTGGGCCGAGCACAAGGGTTTTCAAAGTGTAGTCCCAACCATTTGCTCCATCATTATGTGGGAACTTGTTAAAAACATAAAGTCCTGGGCCTCTCCTAGGCCTCCAGAACCAGAAACCTGAAGGTGGGGTAAGCAATCTGTGTTTTAACAAATCCTCCAGACACTCTGATGTGCTGCTCTGAAGTTTGGGAGCCTCTGGCCTACATTGTTCTCAAACATTTCTGCACGGTAGAATCGCCTGGAGGGTTTGCTTTAGCATGGGTTCCCTAATCCAGCTCTTAAAATTCAGTGGTAGTAAAACCAGGGAGTTACGTGGGAATCCACATTAATTTTTTGAAAAAATAAAGCAGGTCGTTCTGATCTAGGTGGTCTGTAGCCCACAATTTGAAAACTTCTGGCTTGAAGTGGAATTTAAGTGTTGAAAAGGAGTATTTCCCACCCCACTCCCCACAAAATTCTCCTCCACAACTGAGCAAGAAACTTTGAACTCTGACTTCCATCTAGAATTTATTTAGTCTGAAGAACGCCTGCTTGCAGAGGTTTTCCCTCATTCCCCCACTGTCTGAGGGACCTGAAACCTTTGTGGGCTCTGTCTCTGAGGCTTTGCTTACCTCTTGCCCAGTTGTTGCATGTGTTTCATTATAGAACCCTACACAAAAGAACTGATGTAGTCCTTACGTTTGCAGAAGGTAAAGTATTAACTATATGCTCAGACAACATAAAACACAAGTGAGGATGTGATTATTTTTTCCTGAGATAACTGAAAGGAGATCAGTTCAAGAAAAAGAAAGTCAATCCATATCCTACCATGAGAATCCTTTGTTCTAAGAAAGGTGACTTTTAAATTAAGTTTTGGAAATTATTCGTTTAATCCATGGACACTACTAAAAATACTGATGAAAGTAGGGAAATTGTTGGTTCAATTTATGATTCTTCTAATGAATCTCTGCTAGCTCTATAGGTCTTTCCATTTTGTGCGATAAGAGGAATTTGATAATGTAAATGTTTGGGTAATAAATAAATAAAAAGAAATAGAAAAATGTATGTTGTACACTGATTTCACTGAAGCAACACTACAGAGATGTATATATGAATATAAATGTTCCATAGCTCCCTCCAATTTTATCTACTAAATATGTATACTTCAAATAGCTTTTTTTCTTCATTTAAGAACATACATCCATTCTAAAACATTTAGAAAAGGTAAACAAGTAAGAATTGAATCACACATCATCTCCCATTCTGAGATAACCACTGTTGATAATTTGGCATGGACCTTTCGAATTTTCCCCAGTATGTGTATTTATTAAAAATGGTATCTACTTGGGGTACCTGGGTGGCTTAGTTGGTTAGGTGTCTGCCTTTAGCTCAGGTAGTGATCCCAGGGTCCTGGAATCAAGCCCCACATCCGGATCCCTGTTCAGCAGGGAGCCTGCTTCTCCATCTCCCTCTCTCCCTCTGCTGGTCCCCCTGCTTGTGCTCTCTCTCTCTCAAATAAATAAATAAAATCTTAAAAGAAATATTGGTACCAACTTTTGCACTAGTATCTGTGAGCATTCTTTTTTTTTTTTTAACATTTTATTTATTTATTTGACAGAGAGAAATCACAAGTAGGCAGAGAGGCAGGCAGAGAGAGAGGAGGAAGCAGGCTCTCCACGGAGCAGAGAGCCCGATGCGGGGCTTGATCCCAGGACCCTGGGATCATGACCTGAGCTGAAGGCAGAGGCTTTAACCCACTGAGCCACCCAGGCACCCCTGTGAGCATTCTTCTATATCATGAGAATGGAAAGTCCTGTGTTTCCTAAAGCATGATATGTAATATGTGCCACAACTCATGTATGAGATTATTTTTTGGTATTGCATGAATGCGTTTGAAATATTTTCAGTGCTTACATTTTTTTGAGTAATTGAAAAATATAGGATATTGAGCCTGCAGTTTTGCAGATAACTGTTGCTTCTGCTGATACTGTAACAAGGCCAAGGAAGGAAGCACAGTGATAATCAACTTATTGAAAAATGTGTGGATCACAGTGAGATCCCCAGTTATGCCCATGAATATCTCAGATGACTTCTTAGAACTGAGTGGTGCTCAACACTGTCACGGCCAGTATTCCCTTTTAATGACAATGTTTTTTTATCTCCTCATGTCAAATTCTGAAATGATAGTCACAGCCTACTTATGTGCATAATTTAATAAAAATTTAATAAAATTTAAAAATTGTAAAATTTTAAATTTTAAAAATTTAAAATTTGATAAAAGTCAATGTAATCCCCTACCCTGGATAAAAGGAGAAACTAAAGAAAATAATTCATATAAACAAATATACATTTTAGTAGTTAAATGCTTGAGCTTGACTATGGTGGAGAAGATAATGAGAGATTTGCTGAGAATATGAAGATGCTAGTGTAGACAGATACAGGTGAGTTTCAGGGTGACTTCAGGGCACCATGGCCATCGGATAGGCTGATTTTTTCAAAATTGCGAACATTGGTAAAGTTGTAAAGAAAATAGAATATGGTCTTACCTGATGTACAAAGCTGCTGCATTCTGGAAAAATCAGTGTATATTAAAACTGTGCAAAAATTTTGCATTTACGTGTTAGAAGGATTCAGGTCTGACTTAGGTAATTATAAATTATGAATAATATTTAGGTCTGGTTCATTAGTTTTTTCACTGACTTGGATATTCTGAGAGATATATAAAGTCACTTGGAATTATCAGTCAATTCTTGTTCACATGGGAACATGCCTGACATTGCAGGCTAACATCTCTAGCCTCTGCTTCACAAAGCCAGGAGTACCTCCAATGCGTAATGATTCCAACAACCAAAAACACTCACGAATTTCTGAAATGCTTTCCAGGCTATAGCAGGGTTCCTAAGAGCCATTAGTGAAAATCACATAGAGGGCTAGGGCGGATTCTCGCATACTGACTGCCCATGTGACAGCTGTGCTCTTTTCTGAAGTACATCAAAGGGTCACTTTAGGAAGTTAAAAGGCATTTAGTATCCCAGGTATGTAGAAATATACACAATTTCCATTTGGAATCAGATATGCACTATGTTTCTTTTCCTCACAGAACCTGTTGTACAACGGTGGTGAAAAAAGATATCTAATGCAGAAAGGTGAAGATCATGACAGGAATAAAGGGTATTAATTGTGATTTGATTAAATCAGTCACAGTTTTTGCCAGGTATCAGCACCAAAATCAATGCATTAATAGCATTACTTTGTATTCTTTTTTCAAAGAATAATTGACATACGATATTGAATTTGTTTCAAGTGTACAACATAGTGATTTCGTAGATATATACATCACAAAATAAATGGTCACCACAATAAGTCTAGTTACCTTCTAACACCATGCAAAGTTGTTGCAATATTACTGACTATATTCCCTATCCTGTATAATATAACCCTGTCTGGATGATTGAACCTCATTATCCATCACCTGTCTGCCTTCCCGCTGGTAAACCTTCAACTTATTCTCTATCTATAACTTTCTGTTTTGTTTGTTCATTTGTTTTGCTTTTTGTATTGCGTATGTGAGTGAAATCATCCAGTATTTGTATTTCTCTGTCTCACTTATTTCCCTTAGTGTAATACCATCTAGGTCTATCCATGTTATTATGAGTAGAAAGATTTCATTCTTTTTTATGGATAAGCAATATTCATATGTATATGAATATTATATATAATTTATATATTAGTATTAAATCAAACAAATATTATATATAATATAAATTTATAAAGTCTTCCACCCCATGAGCATGGAATATCTTTCCATTTATTTCTATCATCTTTAATTTCTTTCATCAATGTCTCACAGTCTTTCACCTTCTTGGTTAAACTTATTCCTAGATCTTTTTGATGAAACTGCAAATGGGATTGCTTTCTTAACTTCTCTTTTTGATAGTTATTAGTGTATTAGAAATGCAACATATTTTGTATACTGATTTATATCCTACAACCTTACTGAATTTCGTTTATTAGTTTTAATAGTTTTTTTTCATGGAGTCTTGAGGGTTTTCTATATATAGTATCATGCTATTGCAAATAGTTTTCCTTCTTCCTTTCCAATTTGGATGCCTTTTATTTCTTTTCCTTGCTGAATTGCTGTGGCTAAGACTTCCAATACCATGTTGAATAAAAGTGGAAGAGTGAACATCCTTGTCTTGTTCCTGATCTTTGAGGAAAAGCTTTCAGTTTTTCTCCGAGTGTGACGCTAGCTGTGGGTTTTTCATATATGGCCTTTATTGTGTTGAGGTATATTCCCCCCATACCCACTTTGTTGAGAGTTTTCATCATTAATGGATATTTAGTTTTGTTAAATGGATTCTGCTTCTGTTGAGATGATCATGATTCTTATCCTTTGTTTTGTTAATGTGGTGTATGACATTGACTTGCAGATGTTCAACCACCCTTGACTCACTGGAATAGATCCCACTCAATCATGGTGTATGATCCCTTCAATATAATGTTGAATTTGGTTTGCTAATCTTTTTTGAGAATTCTTGCCTCTATGAACATACAGGATCTTTCTCTTCCATTATTTGGAACAGTTTGAGAAGAATAGGTATTAACTCTTCTTTAAATATTAGGTAGATTTCACCAGTGAAGCTGTTTGATCCTGGGCTTTTAATAACTGATTCAATTTCATGAAGAGTGACTGGTCTGTTCATATTTTCTACTTCTTCCTGATTCAGTCTCAGAAGGTTCTGTTTCTAGTAATTTATCCATTTCTTCTAGGTTGTCCAATTTGTTGGCATATAATTGTTTTAGTAATCTCTTATGAGCTTTCACATATCTATGCTATCAATTGCAACTTCTCTGCTTTCATTTCTGACTTCATTTACTTGAGTCCTTTCTCTGTTTCTGTTGATGAATTTGGCTAAAGTTTCCTCAATTTTATTTTTTAAAGAACCAGTTTTTAATTTCATTGATCTTACCTACTGTTCTTTTAGTCTCTATTTCATTTATTTCTACTCTGATCTTTATTACTTCCTTCCTTCTACTAACTTTGTTCTTTCTCTAGTTCTTTTTAGGTTTAAGGTTAGACTGTTTACTTGAAACTTTTCTTGTTCTTAAGGTTGGTCTGTATCACTAATAAAATTTCCTCTTAGAACTGCTTTTGTGTCCTACAGATTTTGGAATGTTGCGTTTTTATTTTCATTTGTCACATAATATTTTCTTAATTTCCTATTTGATTTTTTTTCATTGACCCATTGATTGTTTAGTAGCATGTTGTTTAGTCTCTGCATTTGTATTCCCAGTTTTCTTCTTGTAATTGATTTCTATACCATTGTGATAAAAAAATATATGCTTGATATGATTTCAATCTTGAATCTAATGAGACTTGTTTTGTGGCCTGAAATGTAATCTATACTGAAGAATGTTTCATGTGCACCTGAGCACATGTGCTGTCTTCAATGCAATATTCTGTATATATCTATTACATCCTTCTAGTCTAATGTGTCATTTAGGGCCAATGTTTCTTAATTTCCATCTAGATGATCTATCCATTGATGTAAGTGGAGTGTTAAAGTCCCCTATTATTATTGTATTATTGTTAATTTCTCCCTCTGTGTCTGTTAATATTTGCTTTATATATTTAGGTGCTCCTATGTTGGGTGCATAAATATTTATAATTATTTTATCTTTTTGTTGTATTACTCCTTTTGTCTCTTCTTACAGCTTTTGTTTTAAAGTCTATTTTGGGGCACCTGGGTGGCTCAGTCTGTTGGGTGTCTGCCTTCTGGCTCAGGTCATGATCCTGGGGTACTGGGATCAAGCCCCATGGTGGGCTCCCTGCCCAGTGGGGAGTCTGCTTCTCCCTCTCCCTCTGTTTCTCCCCCTGCTCATGTTCACTCTCTCTCAAAATAAAATCTTAAAAAATAAAAAAATAATGCCTTTTTGTTTGATATACATATTGCTTTCTTTTTGTTTCTATTTGCATAGAATATCTTCTTCTATCCCTTCACTTTAAGTCTGTATGTCTTTAGGTCTGAAGTGAGATCTGAGCCTCTTGTAGGCAGTATATAGATGGGTCTTGTCTTCTTATTTTAATCCATTCACCCACCCTTTCTTTTGATTAGAGCATTTAATCCATTTACATTTAAATTATTATTTTTAGGTATGTATTTATTTCTAGCTTGTTAATTTTTTTCTGTTTTATAGTTTTCTTTCTTTTTTTTTTTTTGGTATATGAAAATTTAATACTGTCATGTTTTCACTTTTAAAACTTATGATCTTGGTCTTTCCTTCTTGCCTTCGTTTAAGGCCAAAAGAGACACATTGGCTACTTTGACAACCATAAAGCAAATGCCAGGAATGTCACTGACAGCATGACCTTTGTGATCAAATCAATCAACCAGAACCTCATAATTTTCCTCAATAAAGTTCAAACAACTATGATTACAAAGGCTATGATTGATTGATTGATTGATTGATTTTGGCCATTCTTGATCAGCTGGACCTGACACACTTCCTGATGGCAGAATTTGGTTGTTTGGCTTTATCCCTTACTTTTTCTAACACAATTCTCTTCGTATGGAAAATATTTCCAAAAGGGTTAGCCTTCAGGGCTGTGCTCAAATGGGCTTTTTTGTACTGTTTATCATGCCACTTCCAATCTTCTTGGTGGATATGGAGCTTCCTGGAAGTATGAAGACCACGACACTTGCTCATCCTGCCAGCACCACAGGCCTGATCAAAAGAGCTATAGATCTTTTCTGTTCCTTTCTTCTTGCCTTGTCTCTTCTCTTGTGATTGATGATTTTCTTTAGTGTTATGTTTGGATTTCTTTATTTTCTGTGTATCTATTATAGCTTTTTGGCTTGTAGTTTATATATATATGTGTATATATATACACATATATATATTTCATATATAACAACCTATGTATTTAGTACTCTTTTAAGTTGGTAGTGGCTTAAGTTGGAACACATTATAAAAGCACTATTTTTTTATTCCTTATCCACCATGTTTTATGTTTTTTATTTCATATTTACATTTTTTATTGCACATATCATTATTGTAAAGTTGTTTTTACTACTTTTGTTTTTTAACCTTTATATTAGCTTTATAAGTAGTTGATCCACTATTTTTACTATGTGTTTGCCTTACTGATGAGCTTTTTTTTTTCTTTCATATATTTTCTTCTTTCTAGTTTTGGCCTTTTCCAATTAAAGAAATCCTTTGATTCCCCACCCCCAACCTTGAGAGAGAGTGGGAATGGGGAGAGGTAGAAGGGGAGGGAGAGAGAGAATCTTCAGCACGCTCCACACTCAGCATGGAGGCCAAAATGGGGCTCCATCTCACAACCCTGAAATCATGACCTGAACTGAAATCAAGAGTTGGACACTTAACTGACTGAGCCACCCAGACACCCCATCCTTTGATATTTCTTATAATAAAGCCTATTTAGTGGTAATGAACTCCTTTAGCTTTGTTTATCTGAGAAACTTTTTATCTTCCTTTCAATTTTGAATGATAACCTTGCCCAGTATTCCTGGTTGTAGGTTTTTTTGTTTTTTGTTTTTTTCCCTTTCAGCACTTTGAATATATTATGTCACTGCTTTCTAGCTTGCAGTGTTTCTGCTTGAAAGATAAGCTGTTAGTCTTCCAGCAGTTCCCTATGTGTAACTAACTGCTCTTCTTTTGCTGCTTTTAAGATTCTCTGTCTTTAATTTTTGACATTCTAATTACAATTTATCTTGGTGTTCAACTTGCTTGGGACTTTCTGGGTTTCCTGGACCTGGATATTTGTTTCTTTTGTCAAGTTAGCTAAGTGTTCAGCTATTATTTCTTCAAATAAAGTTTCTGCCCCTTTCTCTCTCTCTCTCTCTCTCCTCTCTGGGACCTCTAAAATATGAATGTTAGTATGCTTGATATTGTCCTACAGGTCCCTTTAACTATCTTCATTTTTAAAAATTCTCTTTTCAGGAGCGCCCGGGTGGCTCAGTGGGTTAAAGCTTCTGCCTTTGGCTCAGGTCATGATCCCAGGGTCCTGGGATCGAGTCCCACATCGGGCTCTCTGCTTAGTGGGGAGCCTGCTTCCTCCTCTCTCTCTCTACCTGCCTCTCTGCCTACTTGTGATCTCTGTCGTCAAATAAATAAAATCTTAAAAAAAAAAAATTCTCTTTTCAGTTTGGGTGATTTCTCTACCTTGTCTTCCAGATTGCAGATCCATTATTTTGTATCACTTAATCTGTGTATTCCCTCTAGTGTATTGTTGATTTCTGTTATTGTATCCCATATCTCTGATGGGTACTTTCTTAAATTCTGTCTCTTTATTGAAGTTCTCACTGTGTTCATCCAGTCTCTCCTAAGTTCAAAAAGTAAATGTCTTTATGACAATTACTTTGAACTCAATTGGGTGGATTGCTTATCTCTGCTTTGTTCAGTTCTTTTCCTGAGATTTCGTTTTGTTTTTTCACTTGGAACATATTCTTCACTCTCCTCATTTTGCCTAACTCTGTTTCTATATATTAGATGATTCAGCTACATCTCCCAGTCTTAAAGGAGTGGCCTTGTATAGGGATGTCCTGTGGGGGCACAGAAGTGCAGTCCCACTGGTCACCAGAACCAGGTGTTCCAGGGGTGTCCTGTGTGTGGGCTTCATTCACCCTCCTGTTGTGGTGGGGTCATGACTGTTGTGAGTACAGTGGTGGATAGGACTGGCCCAGAGCCTGACTTTGTTATATCTGTTTTTATGGTTATTTGACACTTAAGGTAACTATACTACATTTTTATTTATGTAGTGACAAAAAAATTACTTTTAAATTCTCTTATTTCAGTAAAGTGTAAGAGTTAATTTAAAGAAGATATTAAGTAGATATTTGTTTTCTATTATAAACAATGCTTCAAAGAATGAACCTCTTGTAGCTAAATATTATTCATATCTATGATAATTCCCTTAGGAGAATTCACAGATGTGGAATTGTTGGGTCGAAGGGCAATGATTATATTATTTTGAAGTTTGAAATTAGTGTTCACTAACCATTTCTCTAAGTTTTTATTGAGACATGTAGGAGGTTAGTAAAGCAGTATTTATGACCCAGAGGAATACTTTCTTCTTTGTTAATCAAAAGGTTGCCTAATGTAATTGCCTTCAAGTGTGTTCCCAGACCACATGACAATTCCTCCCACCCCAGGGAAGCCCTGTGGTGGGGAAAACGCTTGGTTGGAAGATCTGGTTTGTAGCTGATGTTACCCTTTCCACTTAATTAGCTTTGTGATCTTGTGCAAGTAACAACCTAAGTTATAATTTTCTCACTCATAAAATTGTACTAATAATAATACACTGTTTACTTCACTGAGCTGTGAAGATTAAATGAAATGATATATGTGAAAATAGCTTGTAAATGCTAAAACATGATGTAAAATGTTAGTTGTTGGTGTTATAAAAGTGCAATATATGTTCCCCTCTTGAGAAATTTTGTAAGTACAAGTCTCTGGCTTCAAGATACAAGTCATCTCATGCAATGCATATAATTTTTTAATGCCATATGGGGGCAGTATCTAGAAAAAGTGAATGGTATGAAAGAGAGTTAAATTCCAGTGAAAATCTATTGCTTTACCCATTATTTTTTCCCATTCTCTCCTCAATAAACACTAGACCCTTGTATGGCATTGCAGCCATTGCTAACCCCGGGTTGGGCATTCTTATCATTAAATCTCATTGAAAACATCAGTTACTCAGAAGTCCCATTACTTGTTAATCTAGAATAGGTCTGGTGGCTCAGGATTTCTGAGTGTGGGCCAGGACCAAAATTAGCTATTTCTGGTACCTATGGATTGTCAGAAAACCTAATGATCTTCCCTAAGACTCTGTTCTCTTCCCACGATTCACATTATCTGAATGGTTTCTTGTCATGGGTGGATTCAGATAAAACTCATCCAAAAAGCTATCTATCAGAGAACAATGATGTTGACAGACTCCATAGCGTAGGACCCAGCAGGGGTGCAGTGTGTTCAGAAGAACAGGGGTCTGACACTGGGGGCACATGGGTTTAGATTTAGCTCTGCTGCTTACCTACCTGGAATCTGAATTTCCCCATCTGTAAAATAAGGGAGTTAGTTTAAAATCTAGTCACTAGGTCTCCAAGGTCTCCACCCATAGTAAGATCCTATGATTCTATGGCTCAGTTAAGAAATAAAAAGATTAACCTTTCCCACCTCCCATCATGCACAAGACAGAAAATGGTGAAGCCAGAGGGTCTCAGCTGAGCCTTTGGGAGGAGCAAGTATTCTACTCTGTGACATCACAATATCCAGCCCAGGCTCAGCTGTGGCTACTGAGTAGAAGGTAACAGAAGGTTCAGCTATTGATATATTAGAGGTGGGACGCTACCTGACAGAGCTAGAAGGAGTCGGCCAGCCATGCCTCCAGTTCAGGTATGTAACAACTGCTAAGCTTAGAACAGAAATTGCTGGTATCTAAAAAAAAAAACAGGAGAAGACCATAAGACGAGTGTATCATCAGGCTTAGGAATAATAGTATAAGCACAGAGACTACGCACCAGACACTTTACAGTGAGCAGAAAAAAGGCCGAAGGTAGTCCTACCAGAAAGAGAGCTGAGGAGTATTCTCCCAATAGCCAGACTTATTTATTGTTATGAAGCCAGATGAGGACATTCCCAAGATTGTCAGCCCCTTACTGTTCTCTCCCCAACCAATGTAAAAATGCAAAAGAAACAATTACCTCAAGAAATCAGTGTAAAATTACTTTGTAAAGTAGTTTACATTTATTACCTGGTAATGTTTATTCTTTTAAAAGCTTCTCCCCATAATGACAGGGAAAAATAAACTAAACAAAAAGTTAACTGAAGGAGGCATTTTAATAGAATATAGCATAAAAATAGAAACAAAAGTAATAAAAAGAGGAGAAATAAATTTATTATGTGTTAGCAATCGAAATGAATTCTAAAGCCTGGTTTTGAGATTTCAAGGCTTAAAAGACAAAAAGGCCATCATCCCCTATAAAGAGTGAAAGAGAAGGGCCTTATGGTTGAGAAGTAGGTAAAACAGTTCAGCTGGAACCATTTACAACTCCTCCCCCTCTAAAGAACTCACGCCAGTGAAATCATCGCTGGGGATGCGGACATTTCTGTTTTCTTTACCTTGCCTTGGGGTTTTGGCTTCTAAAGTATTTGTTTCTTCCTGGAGTCTTGGGGCCCTGAGAGGCTCCAGTGACGGGCAAATAGCTGTTCTGTTTACCAGTAGGGCAGAGCGTGGGGTGGGTGCCAGGTCCTGACTCATCTCCATTGGCCTCCCTCTGTGTCTCAGCACACTGCGACCCCAGAGCTGAGTACAGGACTGTTCAGGCAGGCACGCTGAGATTTGCCTGCAAGAGCTAAGTTTATTGCCACATTCCCTCAGTAGAAGCAGCAGTCTAGTTTCTGACAGGTAGATTAGTTACCCATAGGGGACCTCACCAGCAATAGACAAGGAGAAGGGAGACACAATCTCTAACCACGGGACACAATTTTTAACACTCTTTGGTCTCCAACACATCAGGAATAAATATATCTCAGCAGTAATTCCAACACTGTATATACTATAAAACTAAAAATAACCCAAAGCATGTTGATAAATCCAGAGGTCCAGATAAAAACAAAATGTACTTTCACATTAACTCTAGTATATATCCAACTTCCCTCTAGAGAAGCCACCATAATTTTTACAATTACATTATGATCCAACATCTTAGGTCCTTGAAAATTAAAACTTCACTGCTCCAATTTTTAGAGTTCATTCATAGTCAGTGACAACTAAGTTTAGGTTTAACCTGAAATAATATCCAAAAAACATAGAATGTCCTAACTTGTCTATACAAATATATTGACTATAATGTTCTCTGACCATTGTGTTAGTCATAGACCAAAGAATTTTAGAGTTGGAAGGGAACTGAAAGATCATCCATTCCAGTGTCCTCATTTCCAGAAGAAGAAACCAGCATAGAGAGGTCGTGTCTTGACTTAGATCATTAAGCTAGGGATTGCTAGCTTGGGAACCATAGCTTAAAGCCTCTTACTATTAGCCTGGTGGCTTCTTCAGTACTCCCTGCCCTTAATTCATGCTGAATGAATTTCTTGGTTCATATTTCAGCTATTTTAGAGTATCCTAAGGGAGGAAATCTCATTTTATTCCCTCGATGTGTTTGTTGGTCAATTCAAGTACTCTATGGCGAGTGACACTAGTCACAAATCTCTTCTAGCCTTTACCACTCCACATAAAAATAAGCTTTGGTCAAGGTCAAGAAAAGGCACCCAAGACCCCATTGAACAGGTTGAGATAACAACGAAAATAAATCCAGGGAAATCCACAGGTTACTCTGCCTTGAGGCCTGATTAGGAGTAGTTTGCTGGGGGAAAAAAAAAGACATTTATGCCATTAATGGCCTTTTTGCTTTATAATAAGCATGCAGATTTTCTGTGGCCTTGTCTTTCCAGTATAGGTAGATCGCTTTGTTTATGTGTATGTGTGCCTACTCTGTGATACACATGTGTACTCCATAAATGTATGTATGAATGGACACTTCATCTGGCAGGTGTGGCTGTCATACCATCTGTGGTAACTGGCCTATCCTTATTACCTAATATGTCTCCTTTATGAGCCTTTCCTAACTTATGCCGCAAATTAATATTTTATTTGGAGTTACCTTGATATCTTAGGTGCTCCCTTAGATTTGTTTGTTTTATGTAGAGCTGCACAGGTCTTGCATCTCTAATTTGTAAGTTTGAGCCCAGGCATTCCCTGCATATAGACACTCAGAGCCTTTTCCAATTCAATTCATTGCAAATATATCAATATATGTCTGAAACCCTCAAATCTGAAAGAAAATTAAATGAAGAATTGCTAAATATATATATAGATCTCATTCCCATAGTCATCGGCTGCAGAGGTCTGATGAATATTTTCTAGGTCACTAGGTTGTTTTTAACTTAAGGATCTTCCATACGTTTCTAGCTATCCACACAGATCATCTTTAATAAAAGTATTATTAAGTGATCACCAAGAGAAAAGAACATTCCATCATGGCATAGGGTTTAAACAGGGCTGTGGTAGTATTCTTTCAGCTTCCATATTAATTTTTCAAAGGCTGTGTAATATATTGGGTAATTGCATACATACGTATCATAAAACTCTAGGAGAAATTTGGTTATGAGAAATGGAGGGATAAAAAGAGCTTTAGTTTCAGATTCTTCCTTGTGAGTTTTAAATTCCCAAATCTGTCCAGTAAACTGAAATGCAGGTATGCCAAATGAACTTTTGAAATGTTTTCCATCAAATTCCCCAAAAAGTTTCATCTTGATAAGTCTTATTTAACAGCCTTGGGAGAAAAAATAAAAGAAAGCTATCTCGCTAGATCAAGACATTTGATTCTTTCTCTTGCTGCTACCACCTGGAGTGCTTTGGCATCTGGCCACACCTGGATCTCTGACTTGCACAGGACTTTGCTTTATCCCAGCCCAGCCTCCCTGTCTATTCTCCTAAGAATTGTGCAATAAGACCTTCGTAACCTGAGGCCTGTGAAGTCTGGAAAGGAATGTGACACAGAGCCAATAGACATTGCTGCCACCAGAGCAAAGAAGGAGATTTCCTGCTGTTCACCTGATACCTGGGGCAATCTCAGAAGGGGAAAGGTGTATGCTCTAAAAAAGAGTGGGAATGGAGCCCTTGGCAAGATTGTGAGGCAATCACTCCAGTGTCTTTTTCTCCTTGTCTTTGCCAACCTCCAGAGTCATGTTTCATGCTGTTCCCAAGAGTAGTCTCACATCCATTTTTGAAGCACTTTCCTTTCCCACTGCTAACTGCATTCCCTGTTGAAAGCTATGAGTTGTAGTTCTCATTCTTCCAGTGCTCCCATACATGCTGAAGGGTGATCCTAATGGGGAGGAGGTGTTCCATATTAAATAGTGATGTTGATGGTAGACTGACAGATGCTTCTGGCAAGGCATCTAGAGAGATCTTTGTGATCTGAAGCCTACTGGTACTCATCAGCTAGCAACAAAAATCTCTTCTCCCCACTGCCCCCACATACATCTTCCTCCATCAATGACAAGTGCACAGTCTGCTCACTGGCAATACCTGGTGTTATCCCTTCATTCCTCTGCCCAGGGAATTATGTAATGAGCTGAGTCCCGAAGACCCTTCTTTTAAGTTGCCCAAACATCACAATGGCCACACAAGTGGACCTCTAACTAAAAGGAAGAACTAAAAAGAAGTCAAAGACTTAACCCTCAGTCTTACACTGTTTAGTGCAACTAAATATAATTAACCATAAAGGACAAGTCCTGTATTTTATCAATATTGCTCATAAGCCAAAGGTGGCACCTGAAAAAAACATTTTTAGCCAGTTGAGAAGACAACTTACTTGACAGTTAGAATACCAGTATTCCTCTCTTCCTTTTAGCATATTTAGAATGCAAAGTCATTATTCTTAGAAGAGGGGGAGAGCATTTCTTTTGTGTTCGAATAGGTTCCTTTCTAGGTTAGGAACTGATACTATCTCACACCTCTAACCAAAACATCATCTCTTGATGTACTCTGTCCTGTTAAGGTGGTTACTGTCCTTTCTCCTTTCTTCCCCAAATGAATTCAGTGTCAGTTTCAATCCACTTTGTGTTTTTTTAAAACAATATATGACAATTTAAAAAACTGCATGTTGGGAATACATTCAGCTTTTAAAGAATTAAAAGACTTGGGAGACATGGTATACACCTGTGAAGAGTTCAAAAGCAAAAAAGGAACTGCGTAACTTGAAAAATGTTTGCACTGTGGCTTCAGAGTGCCCCCAGAGCTGAGTGCAGAGTAGAAGTGAAATTGTCCTGAGAGTTCAGTTTGCTCATCACAGCAGAGTTGGGACTTGAAGAGAAAGAGTAGTGATTGACACAAGCTTGGAGAGAAAAACAATTTTTCCAGTGCAAATTTCAGCCCTGGCCCAACAGATCTTCTCCCACTTACAGACTTTATCTCCACTTGCCCTGTGTTTTTACAACTCCTTCCCTGCATGCAAGGCAAACAATTCACATGACCTCGTCAGGATTTGGAAAACGGGAGACATGGAAACATACCACACCAGAAAACATGAAACCAACCCTAGCAGGTGGTTTCTGTGAAAGGCTCCACACGCTGTACCCTGGGTTGTGTATGATTTTAATTATGGACATGGGCTTCTTGACCCTATACCCAAAAGTCCAACATGTTCCAAACTTAATTCATTATCTTCCTCCAAATCTGCTCTCCTTTTGTGATTCCCATCACAGCCGATGACCTCATCATATTCCCTGGCTAGCATCGTGAGTGTGCTCTGATTCCTGGGTCTCTCCTCCCCTTCACTTTGTCATTAAGCCCAGGACATTATCTCCACATCTCTTTCAAATCCATCCCTTCCTTCTAGTTCTGACTGCTGCTGCCCTGGGGCACACACTCATCCTCTTTCCCTAAGATCACCCATCTCCCCAGCTTCGTTCCTCTGCACTCTGTTGTTCACAACTTTCTAATATAAGAACTGGAGGTAGTCATTTGCCAGTTTAAAAACAGTTCAAGTTTTCCTATTGTTTAAAAAATGAAGATCAAACTCTATCTTGGCTTTCAAGGTCTTTCACCTTCTCTAATCTCTCCCTTCTGTCACCCATTCACTCAGCCCTCCCCACTTTATTCTTTAGAGGGACCTCTATTCTTTCCATTCTCCAGCCTGCCCAGTCCTTTCTTTCATCAATGGTATCACCCATACAGCTCTCTCCTCCTCCTTCTGCTCCTCCTCTTCCTCCTTCTTAAGATTTTTTTTGGGGGGGGAGGGGCAGAGGGAGAGGGAGATAGAGTCTCGAGTGGACTCTGCACTGAGCGTGAAGGCTGACACAGGGCTTGACCTTACTACCCTGAGATCACAATCTGAGCCAAAACCAAGAGTCAGGATGCTTAACCAACTGTCCCTAACCCAGGCACTCCATACATCTCCCTTCTGATAGCTGAACTCCTACAGGATTCCTCCTAAATGGGTAACTTTTTCTTCCTCAGTTATTTCTGATTTTATGACACTCTTATTTTTACGACCCTTTATGCTGAAGGAGTGAGCAAGGTGGGGTTGGAAGACCAGTGAGGAGAGGGTAGAAGAGTTTTTCATTCTCTCTCTCTTTCCTTCCCTTTCTTTAGATTTTATAATTTATTTGAGGGAGAATGAAAATGAGTGGAATCACAGAGATAGAGGGAGAAGCAGTCTCCCCACTGAGCAGGGAGGCTGCTGTGGGACTCAATCCCAGGACCCTGGGATCATGACCTAAGCCAAAAGCAGATGCTTAACCAACTGAACCACCCAGGCCCCCCAAGAGTAGAAGAGTTTCTTATGATAGGAAATAGCATGTGCAAAGACTCAGAGAAAAGAGAGAATGGTACCTTCAAGGAACTAAACAGTGTATAGTAATTAGTGGAAATAGAATCTGAGGAGAGAATAAAGAATCGGAGAGAGATGGCAGTGGAGAAGGAAGCAGAAGGTTGCCCTGCTAAGGAGCTGAGATTTTAGCTTAAGATCAGTGCACAGTTTGGTTTTTTTTTTTTTTCTCTTTAAATAAAGTTTGTTTTTTAGTAATCTCTACATTCAATACAGGGCTTGAACTCACAATCCCAACATTAAGAGTTGCCTGCTCTTCCAACTGAGCCAGGCAGGCATCCACAGTGTTTACAAGTTTAAAGGGGAATAAGCAGGCGAGAGTTAGGATACTATTTGCATTTTAAAACAATGTAGTGTATGGAGAACAGGTGGGAGTGGAGAAAAACCGCAGAAAGGACTGTCAGGAGAGCATGGTAAACCAGGAAGATGATGAGTTTGGTTTAGGATAGTGACAGTGGGAAAGAGGAAGGCAGTGGACTTCTGGAAGGCCCAGGAATGATACTAGTAGTACTACGTGCAGTATCACTTCCCACTAATGCCGTACTAAGCAGATCAGACTTTCTATTGTAGGAAACAAGGGCAACAAGGATTTCTTGGCTTAGGTAAATTTACACTTTCCAAAGAGAACACTGGAGATGGTGTAGAAGATGGCTAGAAGGGGAAGACTGGTTGCAGTAGGACAGAAAGGCAAGGCGGCTGATGTAGGCTATTAAATATTGACAGTGCCCAGCTGCTCAAAGCAAGTGGGCCTCTCAGTATCTGTGATCCTGCCCCAAGCAGAGTTTAATGGAAATAGAGTTTTAATTAAAAAGTTATACGTGCATGTAATAAAAATTTAAACATCATGAAACTTTATGCTATGAAAAACAATTCTCCCTCTTCTCCCAGTCCCCAGTCCTTTCCCTCCATGGAACTTGAGACAAATTTCACATGCTCTCCAGAAATATTCTATGCATATATGAACATGTGTAAGTATGTATTATACATACGTCTCTCTCTTTCTCTCTCTGTTAAAGTTCCCAGGTCACCTAGGTATTCAATAAACCTTGGTAAATAGATGTCTGTACCTCTAAGTATTGTTCCTGATAGTCTCCATACCATTTTTTCCTAAGCATTATTGGTCATTTTATCCTCTATTACTCTTCACAGCATAAATTTTAATTTGACCCTTTCCTTTTCTCCAACTCAGATTTTAGATGAAAGTCTTGATTTGAAGACAAGTTTCCTACCTGCCAGGTCACTGATAACCCTCAAAGGCTTCAGTGGGTCCCTTTCAGGGTGTGTAATGTCTGGTAGCTAAGGTCATCACCAGAAACCCAAATTGTGTCCTTTGACACTAACCTGAGATAGCTGTCTGAGTCCTACGTTTTTCTTTCTCAAAGTCATTGCCTATACCAGAAAAGATAAAGTGCCCCCAGAAGCCATATTTATATTATAATATATAATGTATCTATATCTTGATACATACCTACATACATGTTATAATAAGTGCTTGTTTTATATCAAATACACCTTCTGAATAGCACACAAATAGTGCTATTTAAGCCATTATTGCTATTTTTCCCATCTCTCAAACATAATTTCAGTCAGATTTACATAAAGACAACATTTCTTGCCAAGTTCTAAACTAACAGAAATAGCAATCATAAAAACAATTTTTTCGTATTTAGTGCCTACTGTATTAGGGTGCTCCAGAGAAGCAGAGCAAATAGGAGATATCTAGCTATGTCTATATCTGTATCCATATCTATATCCATGGTTTATTGTAAGGAATTGGCTCACACAATCATAGAGCCTGACAAGTCCTAAGACCTTCATTTGGCATGCTAGAGACCCACGAGAGCCAATAGTATATTTCTAGTCCAAATGCCAGCAGGATAGAGACCCAGGAAACACCAAGGTTCAGTTACAGTCTGAGGGCAGGAAAGAACCAATGTCCTAGCACATGACAGTTTGGCAAAAGGAAATCTCTTCTTTGCAGGAGGGTCAGCCTTTTTCTTTTATGCAAGCCTTCAACTGATTAGTGAGACCCACCCACCTAGGGAGAGTAACCGGTTTTACTCAGCCTACACATTCAAATGTTAATCTCATCCAAAAACACCCTCACAGATATATCTAGGATAATGTTTTTGGCCAGACACTAGGCACTCCATGGCCTAGTCTAGCTGACACATAAAATCAGCCATCACATCTTTTATGCCACCAGCAGGCTTAGGAATTATGTAATTGCCATAAAGAGCCACGTAGAAAGTAGTGTCACTTACATTTGATCAAAAGACATTTATTTAACAAATGTTTGCACATTTTAGAGATGAGGAAACTGAGGTTCAGAAGGTTGAAATAAGTTCTGTAAGGTGGCAAAGCCACGATTCTAACCTAGGTCTAAATGATTCCATCTGGTACGCTTAGCCTGTGTGGTAGCTGCCTCCCAGCACTGTTGCTACATTCCCCATAAGTCTGGAGGTGCTCCCTCCTTAGCAGTGGGACATGTCTGAAGGCATGAGCTGTTGATCCAAGCTCAGGGGCAGCAGCAGCAGGTTTTTTTTCCCCCCACATGTCTGAACATACCAAACTTGAGTGCCACTCGGAGCTACCAGGAGGTTCTCCACGTTCCTTTGCCTTTGAGGTAATCCACAGAACATTAACAGTTGCTACCCTTTACTGAAAGCTACATTCTTGGGCTTTGCATGAATAATTTCATTTAATGTTTGCAATGACCCTGTGTTCTTCCCACCAGTCCACTCTCCCGTGGAAGGGCGAGGATGACATGGTCACTGTAGACTGCCAAGGGTAGGGACTGTGAGATATCCCTCTTAAACCACTGTCTTCAGAGCCACCAAGAGTGCCCCACATTGTCTTCAAGGTTCCCATGAACCAGCAAAATCCTTTAATGCTCCCGCAAAATTTTCAAGGCTCCCATGGACCAGCAAAATCCTTTAACGCTCCCCCAAATTTGCCCATAAAAACAGCTTACAACACGCATGAATGAATAATTCTACAGCTGTGTGCTATCTGCTGATTCACTCATGGAACAGGCCTGGGCTTTCCCTTCATTTGGTTTGTTCCTCATGGCCTGACATGTTGCTGCTCCTCACTTTCCATCTCCTCTAGCCCTTTTAGGAAACGTTGTCCAGTGACAAACTCACTGTAATCTCATTCAAAGGTGACTCCTCCATCCTGTCTTCCTACAGCACTTTTTGGATTCTGAGCTCTCCAGAAGTGCTCTTCATGCCAACAGCATAAGCAGTTTCTACAGTGCTGCTGAGTCAGCTTCAGCCACAGCAAACCCCTTGTCTGAAAGAGCAGGAATGGCTATCAGGAAGGCATGTCTTACCCAGAATCACAATTAGAAGCCAAATCATCCATCTCCCAGATCACTGTTTCTGGCATACCATGTAGATATCAGTTCTGATGGGAGTGGGGTTCAGTCCAATACAGTGGAAGCAACATATCTCCAAGGCAACATATGAGGGGCAGACATGCAGTCTGTACCAGGTGACAAGGGGTGTCAGCACTTCTTTTGCATGTGTGCCTCCGTTTACAACAATGCACAATGACGTAGGTGCAGCATGAACAAAGCAAGTGTCAGCAAAAAAACTGGGACAAGGTGGTCCTTTTTTTTTTTTTTAATCAACAGAAGCAAATTGCCTTTGGTTTTCATGCTTCCCTGGAAGGCCCAGGAAAGAGCTAAGATTCTTATCTGTCTGGAATTGCAGGAAGTGACTCACTACGGCCCCAATTCCCAATGGAAGTGGCTTTGGCTTGTAGCATGTGTTTACAGAAAATCAGCTTGTAGGTCTGCCTGGATCCACCCATGATCCACCTGTGTAGGCCAACAGGGAAGAATCTGGGGTCTGTGGGATGACATTTCTAGATCAGAGCGCTGGTCTGGCTCCCTCCATCTCATCACTGGTGTTTCCAGAGCTTGGGAACCATATGACAGAAGCTGAGAGTAAACAGATTTGTTTCACCAAAGACTCTGAGAACTCTCTACCAGAAAAACACTAACACAAGGAAACAGTCATTGGTGGTAACAACTCACAAAAGAAAGAAAAATAAAACTGTTTTATTTTATTTTATTCAAGGTCATCTACTTTTTATTTTTAAAGAGAGAGTAAATGAACTCTAGGTACTTTGAGAGCAATAAGGCAGCTGAGAAGGCAGCACATTCTAGAGGGACATAAAGACGTTGGAAGGTACCCAGAGACATGGGTACATGCTCATCCCATGTGCCAAGGACTCATTGGTGCCCTTGGACAAATCACCGACTTTACTGCTTGACCTGGGATTCTCGGAATTGGGAGACCTGTGTTTCTATCAGCTTCTGCTAATAATTATCTGATGTTGATGTGAACGTTCTCTGAGCCTCAGTTTCTTGATTTGTAAAATGGAAATAATAACATATACCCTGCCTACCTGTACCAATCACTGTGGGTTAAATGAACCTATGTGAAAATACTTTGTAAACAACAGAGTGCTCTCTAAGCTTTTTCCTATGAGGCACTCATAATGTCTTTTGCTGAAAATGAAGCAGGAGATTGGAGGAGGGTGGCGGAGCATAGTAAAAAGACTAGGGCCCTCTGGGACACAGAGAAGCATGTGGGACAGGGATACAGCTGGGTGTGGAGACCATGGGCCTATGGTGGCAACATCTGCCTCACCAGTGAGTGGGCAATTGACTCTCGGCTGTAGTGGTGGAAGAAATTAGGGGTGTTGACAAGGTAATAGTTACAATGGTGATGCCAGAGTCTAAGTTGAACGGGGAAAGGGTTGAAGAAAGGGACTTGGTTGATAGATACGGGGAGCTGGAGGTATGAGTGAAATGTAAATGTTATGTACAGAGAGGAGTTAGCTGGTGAGGTAGGCAGTGATGGGCTTGGAGTGTGAGTTTGGAGTTCAAGGTTTGAGAGCTGGAGGATATCCTAGTAGGGCAAGGAGCCATGAGGGAAAGGGTGCTGGCTTGGAAAACCACCTGGGAGCTGAAGGGCCCCAAGTTGGTGACAGGATTTGGCGTGGAGACAGAGCTGAGTGCCAGAGTCCTGAGAGAATATGTGAGGTGTCAGATCTGGGAATGGGTAGGGGGAGGACATGGAAACATGGATGGTAGACACATCAAAGGTAGGGGGCAGTGTGTGTGGAAGGGCTGCGAGGAAAATGCTGAAGCTCTTTCAGGGTAAACGAGGCTCAAAAAACAGAATGATCCAGAGGCATGCTTGATTTAAAATTTGGTATGAGTTATATATAAATCAACCATTTTACGTTTTGATAATCAAAAGTTGTAGGGGGCATCTTGGCCTCAATATGCAAATATTTAAAACAAATTATAATGGAAAACTCCTTTTAAACTGTGACATTTTTAAATCTAGCAGGCCCAGTGGCATGCTGGGGCCAGTTAGGACCAGTGGATGAGAGCCACACATTGGTAAATTCTCTGGAATTTTACGAGCTGGGTGTCATGTTGGCAGCTTGCTGTCGGCCTGGAGGGAATAGTTACACCATGAAAATCCGCAAACACTATGAACGAGGGCTTTCTCTCCCCTGAAAATCTCTCTGGTTGTTAAACATTTCCCAAGACACCACTGAAGAGGCCTAAATACACACTCCAAATCTGCCCAACTTTATAGTCCTGTTGCAGTGGGTCTAGCTGTCTCACTAACAGACATACGGTTAAACCCCTCGGACCTGGGACTGTGATCTTGTTTGGAAGCAGGGTCTTCACAGATGTAGTTAAGATCTGTTAACATGAGGTCTACTGGAGTAGGGTGGGTCCTTATTCCAATTTGACTGCCATCTTTATAAGAAGAGGAGACTCAGAGACAGACACACAGAGAGAACACCGTGTTGAGATGCAGACACAGGGAAGAACGCCACGACTATGGAAGCAGAAACGGAGGTACCTCAAAGATGGTCTGCAACTCCAGAAGCTAAGAGGAAGTTGTGATCCAGATTCTCCCTCAGAGCTGCCAAAGGAACCACCACCTGCCGCCACCTTGATTTCAGACTTCTAGCCTCTAGGACTGGGAGGGAATACACTTTGGTGGTTCTAAGTCACCCCGTTTGCGCTACCTCGTTACAGCAGTGCTCGGAAACTGAGGTATCTGTTAAGCTATCAAGTTTGGGCACAAAGCAAGTGGAAGTTTCCCAGTGTGAACCACAAAGGGAAGGTCCCTGGTCCCTGTGCTCTGGTTCCCAGGGGGGATCCTCCCCTCCTACTCCTCCAGCATGTATTTTCTGTACCATCCTCTTGTCCTTCTTGTTGGGCGCCTCGTGTTGTGTATTACACTTTCAAGTGGAGACATGTTGCCTCCTACTCTTCTAGGTGGTAACCAGAGGTTGTAAACTCATGCCTTGTGGATCAAAGTTGCTAAATGTGATGCTGGGAGAACCATTTTGGAATGTGTGTCTGCCTTCATTTATTAATTTTTTAAAAATTTCTTGCACACTTTATTGTTTTTTAATTTTATTTTTGTATGTTTGCCTTTAAATAAAAACACCCCATCCTGCTGGCCAAGGAAAATTTGACTAAGAGCTGCCATCTGGGGACTTCCTCAATATATGCAAGGGAGAGAGAATGTCTCTTGGCCTTTGCCTCCCCCACCCCCACCCAAGCTGGCAGGCACTTATTCGCATGAACTTGCTGCCTGGATCTCTTAAATCTTCTGTCCGGCCCAGCCAATCAGTAGATGGGTCCGGGACCTCAGAAGTTCAACAACTGTCCTGAAGTTTCTGCCTTCAGACAGAAGCTTCAACACAAATTTTTGTAAGCTTGTGACTGAAATCCCCCAACTGACTACTTGACACTATTGCAAAACTTTGGCTTTGGAAGAACGCAATAAAAGGGCGGTGCCCCCCTACACATGGCTTGCCCCACCCTGATGCTTCCCTGAGTATTTTTCTCATAATTCTGGGAATCTCAGGTGGCCGAGGGAGAGGCATCAGGGATACTGAAAATCAAGGGTGATTTGGGGTGAGGAATATTTCAAAGTTGAAAGTTGTTTACAGTCCATTGCTCTTCCAACACCAGAGGGCGATACATCCACACTGAACAGCCAGTGTCTTGCTTCAGGACTGAAATCCTGGGAACCCATGAAATTTTTTTCTTTCTTTCTCTTTCTTTCTTTCTTTCTTTCTTTCTTTCTTTCTTTCTTTCTTTCTTTCTTTCTTTCTCTTTCTTTCTTTCTTTCTTTCTTTCTTTCTTTCTTTCTTTCTTTCTTTCTCTTTCTTTCTTTCTTTCTTTCTTTCTTTCTTTCTTTCTTTCTTTCTTT
>NW_019154125.1:1440751-1529956 GCF_002288905.1 Enhydra lutris kenyoni | reverse complement strand
TTTTATAATGTGAGAACAAATGCTGAGCTGAATATTTGCTCATTTGGCTATTTTGTTTAGACCTCTGATAAAGAGAAGGCTTTTGAGCCACTTACTGGGTGTCCAAGCCATGGGACTTGGGGCAGGGAGACCCGCAGATGGGTGCTGGGCAAGGTTGCTGCTTCCTTTGTGGGCAAGCACTTGTCACTCACACTCTCACTCCATCAAGAGATTGTCTAGTTCTGGTGAGTTTTGTGGGAGGGTTTAGACTGTGTCCCAGTAAGAGCTACCTTGTATAGAGACCCAGCTTGTCGCTTCCAGGGCTAGTCATTTTTTAAACTGGTTCCATGGGATTGCCCTGCTTAGTATCTGGAGGTGAGGTCTGGCCCTGAGAGAATGGAGAAGACAGAAGAGGAGATGCTGTGGGGAGGATCAAGGGAAGGCAGAGATCCTAACAGTTATTACCCAGATAGTAGTAGGGCTCTGACGATGGTGACCACTGACCAGTCTGTGTCTGTGGTCTTATACCAGCTCCTACTAATGCCCTCTGATAGTGAGGACATCCGGCAGAATGTGCATCATTTCTGAAACAACACAGAAAACTGTATAGTTCACTGAAGAGTCTGGAAGGAGCAGGAGTAGGCTGGAGAGTAGAGTAGAGGAGGAACTGGGGAGGCTGGGAAGCTTGCCTATGGGAGTGGTGGTGAGAGCCCTGGGAAACGGTAACTGGGTCTACATCTAGGTGAGGACTTGGCTTTGGAGCTCTGAGGCCTGAAGGGAGAGCCCAGTTTGGACAGGTGCCTGCCTAGGTGGCAGGAGGGAGGAGATACCACCAGCAGTGCTCATCTAACCTTGCATGTCTGGAACCCATGGATGTGTGTGCGCAATTGTAGGAAAATCTGCACCCAATTACATGACTCATCCAGAAAGGGATTTGTCCACATTCACCCACTGGGAGAGGCAGCTAAGCTTTAGTCATTCATTTCTGAGCACCTTCCACTGGCACTCAAGAGAGATCAAGATTGTTCTTAGCAATGGCATGTTTTGTCTGGTATGTCGTCAATAGCAAAGTACCATTTTCCATATAAGATACAAGAAGGTCTTGTAGACCAGAAGTTGTGATAATGGGTTGGTTGCAATTTAGTGGGCCAGCTGAAAGGGAAAACTTTGACAAAATGAGGGAAGAATGTATATCTAAAATAGAAGGTACAAGGTAACTGTCATTTTTCAGATGAATAAGATGAAATGTACCAATGAGAAGATTCACCTTGGACAGTAGAAATTGGTGCAAAAATCTTGGCGTGGTGGACCCAGAAGGCACAGAGGACTGCTTTGCTTCCCAGGCCTGTGATCATCACAGGGGCTGTCTAGCTGTGTACACCAATAAGAAAAGATTCTCTTTGTCATTTACAATTATATTGCTCAATACAGCCTTTCTACTTAAGGATATAAAACAACAGAATTTGGAAGCAGGGCACTTAGAGTTCACTTCAGTTCCAGCTTTTTGTCCCTCATCATTGACGGTCATGCTTGGGGAAGTCACATGACCACACTTAGCCAGTTATCTCTTTCCAAAAATGAGCATTGAGTATCGAACGCTGTAAAGACTAGTGAAAATACTTAGGAAATTACCAGGTGGGATATAAGTGCAGTTACTGGTCTCTAGAGGGCGTCCTTAGCAATTCCTTCTCTTTCAAATATTTGTCTTTTCCCTGGGCTGGGTGAGGCTTCTCTTTTATTTATTTCTTTCTTTTAAAAAAATTTTTTTATTAAAATTTTTTATTTTTTATAAACATATAATGTATTATTAGCCCCAGGGGTACAGGTCTGTGAATTGCTGGGTTTATACACTTCACAGCACACACCATAGCACACACCCTCCCCAATGTCCATTACCCCTCCACCCTCTCCCTACCCCCCTACCCCCGGCCACCCTCAGTTTGTTTTGTGACATTAAGAGTCTCTGACGGTTTGTCTCCCTCCTGATCCCATCTTGTTTCGTTTATTCTTTTTCCTACCCCCCAACCCTCCACGTTGCATCTCCTCATATTGGGGAGATCATATGATAGTTGTCTTTCTCCGATTGACTTATTTTGCTAAGCATAATACCCTCTACTTCCATCCACGTCATCGCAAATGGCAAGATTTCATTTCTTTTGATGGCTGCATAGTATTCCATTGTATATATATACCACCTCTTCTTTATCCATTCATCTGTTGATGGACATTGTGGTTCTTTCCATAGTTTGGCTATTGTGGACATTGCTGCTATAAACATTCGGGTGCACATGACCCTTCGAATCACTACATTTGTATCTTTAGGGTAAATAACTAGTAGTGCAATTGCTGGATCACAGTGTAGCTCTATTTTCAACTTTTTGAGGAACCTCCATGCTGTTTTCCAGAGTGGTTGCACCAGCTTGCATTCCTGGGTGAGGCTTCTCTTGAAAGGGGCTTCATTAGAGTTAAGATAAAGATATATGTTAGGTCAGTACTGTTACTAAACTACCACTTAAATGCCAAACAAATAGGGATGAAAACTATATTGCTTTCCATGTACAGTTTTCATAGGCTGTTTAGCTACATTCAGATGACAATTTGCAGAACAATCCCTTTACTGGAAACTCTGTTGTGAAGGTCTTTTGCCTTGAGCAAAAGTTTTTGCCTTCTACATTTTTTAGCTAATTAACATAAGGAACACCTTGGGCTACTGCGAACAGAGAAAAACTATTGGTAAAAACAAGGATCAAGGGTCAGATTACAGACATTTTGTCAAAGAAACACTTCTGTTGGATGGGAAGCCTTCTTGATTATTACAGCAATGGCTTACTGTAAGTAAGTGACAAGGGGTTTAAGCTTCACACCTGTGAAATATATACTGCGTTTCCTGATCAGGGGACAAGTCTTGGTCAATTCTTTTTTTCTTTTTTTCTTTTTCCCAGTAACACAGGTCTCAGACTCAGAGCTTACTTAACTAGATACTGTCCTTGACCCCAAACTACAAGGTAGACCTCATGAATGAATGTGCTTGTGGTAGTTCCTTGTTTTGTCATTATTCCAACAATTTTTTTTTTCTTGAGCTTTCCCACATACACTATCTGGCTCAGTCACAGGTTGATAAGCAAGGGACTATCGCAGGCAGCAGTCCCCTGCAATTAGGCGGTAAGCTTCTGAAGCAAAACGGAAGTGAGAGCTTAGACTAGGGAACGGCCAGCCAGTTTCAAAACCTGGGTCTACTGCTTACTGATTGGCGACCTTAGGCAATTCATTTAACCTCTCCTCTCTAAAATAATTTTACACTCCTTCTCTGTAAAATAAGGATGTGAAAGAACCACCTTATACTTTTGTAGGATTTCAATGAGCTAATCTAGTTAACACGTGTTAGTTACTATCATCATGACGTCATCATCACCATCACCACCTCTGAACCTCACAATTTCCACTGTAGTGCTCTGCACAGTGTGATAACAGGGGAGCAATTTCCCTTTGCTGTGCAACTGACTCTACCTACTAATGAATTAAGAGATTTCAGATGAAATCTACCAGGAATGCCCATTCAAATTCTTGGAGACTTTCAGTCTACTCTGCTCTTATTTTAGGGGGTAGGAAGAGAGTAACTTCTTAACAGTTGCCTAAATACCAACCTGAAAAGACAATCATTAGATCTTTGTTTATAAAAATTCCTGGTGTAATCTTGGCACACCGTAGCAGACTTTGATAAAAGGTCTGAGAAATAGAAAGGTTCCTATTTCATTTTACAGAGAAGACACAGGCTTATAGTGACTTATAGTCTAAGAAACAGGAATGTTGTTTTTGGATAGTCTTTCCTAAGTTAAATTAGGCAAAGTCAAATTCTATTTTGTGTTTAATAACACAGATGCAATTATCTTTAGTAAATGTTTTCTTAGGAAACCCAAGTAGTGAAAAATTCCTCCAGAGAGCTGCTTGGCTGGCAGACATTTTCTATGTTACTTAAGTGAGACGTCTCTGTCCATGAGATCTAGTGAATAAAAGAAGTGATGAACAGTGGCTCTCAACCTGCTCAGCTCTTTTGAACCACCTGGAATCCTAAAAATGCCTGAGCCTTGCCCCACCCTGAGATTTTATTTCAGGATAACTCAGAGATTTTGCTTTGGGATAATCTAGTAGAGCCTGGGCAACAGAATTCTTAAAAATCTTTCTGAGCAATTCTAGAAAGAGTTCCTGTCTTCTTCTTCGTCTTTAGCCTTCTATGATTCTATATTCTCACACTTTCTACGTACTTATAGATTTAGCACATTAAAATACCACCCCTTTGTAACTTCTCTTTAAAAGGGACATTTTTTAACTTTGGAAAAATATGAAACATGATAGGAATTAAATAATTTGCTCTTCTAGACCATATATAAAAATCTGATTTTACAGAGAAATGCCATGATTGCTCTGTCTGAGATGTCACTGGTCTGGTAGCCAATAGCCTCTTCATTTTACACAATCAAGAAAGCACCTGCTTTTTTTCCTTTCTAAATTCACTTAACAGAAGGAAGCTTGCCCAAAAGACTCTTCCCTTTGAAATTTACAGAAGGATAACCGGAAGTCCATACATTGTAATACTAACACAATGTAGAGAGGTAGTAAAAATAGTAACAATGTTGCTAATATTGCCTCTGTTCATCCTGTTAGGCTGTTTTGAATAGGATTTGTGGGGGACTACATGCTCTTCCATATTGTATGTTTAAAGACGAGTGATAGCTGCACCTGCCAAGATATGAAATTTAAGTGAAACTGTTTACTCTGATTTTCGTGATTGATAGACTATTTTGGTTGAATATCCAAATTCCTCTGATACATGCTGCAGCTTCTGTGCTGCGGTACTAGTCATTTCTTATAATAAGCCTAACTCTATGCAGCAACAGAGAGAGGAGCATAAAAGGTCCCTAGGAGCACCTAAGGGAATGGCAAAGACCTCATAAACAGAAAACACAGGGAAAACTGGCATGTAAACTACTTCCTCCCCACCATATATGGTTCTCTCTCCAATTTTCTATCTCCCAGAGAGAGCAACTTTTGCTCAATCTTGGAATATCTCCTAAGCTCTCCTCTTTAAACTTGAATGATTCAATTGGCAATGCTTTTACAGTACACTTAGTGCATTTTGTATTGAGGAATTATTTGTGTGTTTGCCATTACTTCTTTCCTTTCACAAATATCACTTGAAATACACTGCTTCTGGAAAGTCTCACCTAGTTAAGTGGAATATGATCTGGCTCTATCTTTAAACGATACACGAGAAGCCATATATGCATAGGCATGTGCTGAAATCCTATGTATGAGAACACACGTCTGCATATTTCTTTTATTTCTCCAATTTAAGCACCGTGGGACAGGTATGTTCAATGGAATGTACTCTTCCAACTGCTCAGAATATGTTTTGCTTCTACCAGCAACCCCTTCCTCTAGCTCTTTTCAGAGCTCTGCTTGGTTATTTTTTTTTTTTAAAGATTTTATTTATTTATTATTTTTTTGACAGAGACAGAAATCACAAGTAGGCAGAGAGGCAGGCAGAGAGAGGAGGAAGCAGGCTCCCTGGCGAGCAGAGAGCCCGATGCGGGGGCTCAATCCCAGGACCATGGGATCGTGACCTGAGCCGAAAGCAGAGGCTTTAACCCACTGAGCCACCCAGGCGCCCCTCTGCTTAGTTATTTTTGTTCAGGGAAGCTTTCTTTACTCTGTTACACTGTTGTACATGGTCTTGGAACATCTCTCCTAAGCTTCATTTATATACTTAACTGAGTGATTGTTTGATTAATACCTGCCTTTCTTGGTAGACTGCAACTCTGACCACAAACTGAAAGTTTACATTTGATTTTGTTTACCAGTATATTTCTAGCCTTGAGCCCAGTGCCGGGACCTAGTAGGTGACTAATAGCTGAATGACTAGATGAATAAGAAGCTGTGTGTTTTCTCTTTGAGACACAGATACAGTTCTACTTCACATAGAAGTATTGCAATACTTAAACAATTTTCAAACTCATGGCTTATGCAACACATTTAAAGATTAAAAAGTAATGATTAAGAAGATTTAAGAAGTGGTTCATTATATAAAAATAATGAATGTTCCTAAAAATATTAAACTGAATTTGAAGCATAAGCTATAATTCTTTTAAAACAGTCAACCATAATTTCATATTATTATAGCAACTTTTTCATTTCATCAAAGGATGTTGTCTTTAAGCTGATACTATTTTCGTTCTAAATGTTTTTAGCTCTCCTCCCCCACCCACTTCTCTGCATGATGATAGGTTGCTTGCTAAACTCTGGCTAGAAATCAGGATCTATGAGATATAGCTTTTTATTCCTATGTATCAAACAAAAACAAAAACAAAAAACCCCAGTGCTATCTAGAGACAAAACTGCTCCAAAATGTTCACATAAAATAACCTAGGCTTGCTACCTGTTGTGCTAAGCAGCATAACTTAAATTCTGCCTTCAGCCTCAGGAACCAGACCCCATTGTGCCAAATTCAGAGTAACATCTATCTCATTTGATTTAAGACATTTTCAGTTATAAAATCTTACTCAAAATCATAAGAATTGTCCTTTCATGTGACTTTCTGTTGTATATGAAAGTTAGGACATTGTTTTAACAAGAGGTTCCTTCATTTTTGTAATCACTGCATTTATCCCTAGGACTCGGTGCCTCTTGACCAAGATTCGAGTAAACTGTTTAGATATGAAAATTAATTACCAATTAATGATTAATGTAATGAGCAATTAAACTCTCCTCTTTATTAATGTTACATGGTCTTTCCAGTATTTTTCTAATTGTGAAAGTATAGTTTGTCATACAATGCTATATTAATTTCAGATGTACAACATAATGAATTAACAATTACATACATTATGAAACGGTCATAATGGTAAGTGTAGTTACTATCGATGTTATTGCAATATTATTGACTGTATTTCCAATGCTATAATTTTCATACTGTGACTTATTTTACAATTGGAAGTTTGACCCATTAATTCCCTTTCCCTATTTCACTGAACTCTCCACCCCTTTGACAACCATCAGTTTGTTCTTTGTATTTATGAATCTGTTTCTGGTTTAGTTTTGTTTTTTAGATTCCACATATAAGTGAAATCATATGGTATTTGTCTTTCTCTGACTTATTCTGCATAACATAATACCCTTTAGGTCCACCTATGTAGTCACGAATGGCAAGATTTTGTTACCTTTTTATGGCTAAGTAATATTCCATTCAGATCTTCTTTGTCCATTCATCTACTGGTGAACACTTAGGTTGCTTCCACATCTTGGTTATTGTAAATAATGTTGCAGTAAGCATGGGATGCATCTTTTTGAATCAGTATTTTTGTTTTCTGTGAGTAAATACCAAGAAGTAGAATAATTGGATTGTATTTCTATTTTTAAATTTTTGAGGAAACTCTGTACTGTTTTCCATAATGACTGCATCAATTTACATTCCCACCAACAGTTCCTTACCTTCTACATCCTCATCAACACTTTTTATTCCTGCATATTTTCTTAATTGGCTGTTCTGATAGAAACCTGGAGGCAGTTCCATGGTAGCATTTGGTTGATCCAAGCACCAGCTGACTCGTGATCAACAGTTAATGTAACATTTGGTATCACCTAGTACCTTGTAATGGCAACCTTTACTGTCATGCGTGTTTTATTCTCCCTTTGTTATGTTTTCCAGAGGGATAACGAATTGGCTGATAGAGTAACAAATGAAAAGTAATCTGACTCCACTGACCTGCTTAACTCTGGATGAGAACAATGGAAAGGAGTAGCCTTTTGCTTTGAAACAGTGGAACAGGTACAGAATTACTCCTTTCTTTGTTGCCTCCCTTTATTTCTTTGCACATCTATTTCCAGATTTCCAGACCAGTTAAAAACAGCAAGTTGCTCCTGTTTTGAGAACACTGAATCGGAGTTATAGGAACAGGTACTGTGGGTTATTTGTAACATTTCCAAGTTTTCCCATCTTCAAGTTGCTATTTCTATAAGTGCCAATGCAATTAAGGGATAATTTTTTTCTATAATAAGTAATTATGCTAGGGAGAATTATTACTTTTAAACATAAGATTAGCATTTTGGATGTGTGCTTAGCTTTAAGATACAATGTTATTTGAATAAGGAAGTTTTGCTTCACTAAGTAGATTTCAATGGAGGAATCACAGAAGGAATAATAAAATGGTAAAGCTTGTTGGTTTCCCCAATGACAGCCACTGGAAGTGTTTTTGCTCTGTTTGATGATCTAATTTCCCTTGCCTACATTCATTTTCTGAGTCTTGCAGAAAACCATTCAAGAAAGGTATAGTTTGATTTTTTTCCATTTTTGAGAATTCACATAATAGATATAGGTGAAAAAAAATTTTTTTTTTGCTTTGAAAAGAACATTTTATGTCAACACGAAGAATTTAAAACAGCATTTGTAAGACTCCTGGATTTAGAATCTTTAAAATCAGTGTTTATTTTGAATTGGATGCCCATCATCATTGGACTACTAAACCTTCTTTTGATTATATCTCTTATCAAAAGGCAGGTGAGCTGTAGGTGTTTTAGTAGTAACCATATAGTTGTCAGTGTTTTAAGAAATTATGATGTTAATGGCATTGTAATGTACCAAAAAAGTAATTTAAGTTCAGAAGATTAAGTATCATGTACTGGATGATCAAAATTAAATTACTTAATAATTTTGCATGACAACATTTTTTCTTCATTGGATGGCTTATATAGATGAGGGACTATGAATAAATAATAAAGACTTGAATTTTACATAGGAATATTAGAATTCAAAAGTCTACAGAAAAAAATTCATAAAAATTATATTTTATATAAGGAATTAAAGAAAAGTATGGCTTCATTATTTAGTATTTAAGGTTTTTTAAGGAAAGGTTTTACAAGACATTTTAACTATTACTCTGTAATTAGTATGTTCTCAGGGCACATATCTATTTTTCTATATTAAAACGACTGAAAGTTTCAATGTATTACACCACTGAATTTGAAACTAAATGTCATCTGCATCAATAATGTATGAAGAGTCTGGTTTCTATATCAGTAAGGAGACAGAAAAGGAAGCACGTCATTGCTGTTTGATGTACAGAGAGCAATTCTACAGTTTTTTGGTCCCTTTATGTTTCTCTCTGTAGAATTAGCCAACAACTAACCACATGGACCAACTATTGACCAACTATCTTTATCTTATGTTCCAATGGTGATATAAAAGGGCTCTTTTTTAAAAGTATCTTAACAGACTTTATCTGTTTGAAAGGAAATCTTTTGGGAATAGAGCAAAGTAGATGAAACATAGTAATTTCCAAATTCTTTATAACAACTCACTCTACATATTGTTCAATCCACACCAAAAAACAAGTCAGCTACTGGATTTTTTTTCAGTAGGAATGGATTACAGTATGATTGGATTTCTGAAAGAGGGAATTTGAAAAAATACATAAACCAAAGTAATACCAAGTTACCTACCATGTTTTCCTGGGTGTGAGTTTCTACATGTGAAACTATTTGAGAGATGGAATCTGTCTTCCTTTTTTCTTTTCTTTTTTTTTTTTTTTAAAGATTTTATTTATTTATTTGACAGAGATCACAAGTAGGCAGAGAGGCAAACAGAGAGAGGGGAAGGGCAGCAGGCTCCCCGCTGAGTAGAGAGCCCAATGCGGGGCTCCATCCCAGGACCCTGGGATCATGGGGATCATGACCTGAGCCGAAGGCAGAGGCCTTAACCCACTGAGCCACCCAGGCACCCCCTGCCTTCCTTTTTTCTATCAGGAAGAGGAATGTGTAGAGGGATAGCCATGGGGTAAGGAATGATAAATCCTAAAAAAGTCCCAGTCACAATGTGAGAATGTCCTCCCTTCTCTTTCAGACCCTAAGCCCAGAAATCCTCTTTCCTTTTCAGTTATACAAATAAATGATCAAGAGAGTCACTGGTTACACATCAATGCAGATCCAATATTAGGCTTAGGTACAAGGGCTGTAATAGAAATTTGTGCCAATTTCTACAGAAATAAGTGGTTGTATTATTATCAGCCTAAATTTCATCTTTTCTGTGATGTTCTCCCTAACTTTTCCATTCAAGCTAACTAGTCAGTTTTGATTTAATTACCCAACAAACATTTATCACACACCTAATACATCCCAGACACAATGTTGGGCCTCTGGGGGCACAAAGCAGAATCCCCGCCTTCCAGAAAATTCCTTCTTGTTCTATCCTCAGTACTTGTTTAACATCTAAACACTAGTTTCATTATTAGCTTACAGTTTTGTATTTCATATTAGTCTGAAATCTCCTAAAAGACTTGGCCTGCATTGCAGGACTTGAATAAATAATTGAATTTTTTGCTGTGGGTATTACCATAATCTGTTTAGCAGATTATCTTCAGTAAGTATAAATCCTTTTCCTGGATTAGTGACAAGATCCAAGTAGGAAGGAATCCAAGCTGGTCATGGAGCATGATGCTCACAATTGTGGAAATTGTGCATGTCTGTGTCTTGTTAAGATTAATTTTAGGACATCTGTTGATTAATGGGAGCCATGATATCTCTTATTTCATGAAATAGATGAAGAGTGAATACATTTTTTCCCTCAAATCCAAATTGTTTCTTTGGAATGCTGAATATAGACATAAATAGATAAAGCAAAGATAACTACTTGTCATACTTTCATTTCTTCTTAGTTCTCCCTAATAGCTATCCATAAACTTTTGCTGTGAAAGTGGGTTTTTTAATTTTTACATTTATTTATTTTTATTTTTAAAAATTAACATATAATGTATTATTTATCAGGGGTACAGACCAGTCTTACTTAATTCACAGCACTTACCATAGCACATACCCTCCCCAATGTCCATAACCCAGCCACCCTGTCCCTCCCACCCACCCCCCAGCAACCCTCAGTTTGTTTCCTGAGATTAAGAATCTTTTATGGTTTGTCTCCCTCCCCAGTCCCATCTTGTTTCATTTTTTCCCTCTCTACCTCCCACAATCCCCTTCTCTGCCTCTCAAATTCCTCATATCAGAGAGATCATATGATAATTGTCTTGCTATGAAAGTGTCTTAACCCAGATTTATCACTGCTCCTTTTATCTGTACTAGTAATGTCTACACAATACATCTGAATGAATCTGTTTGAATATCTTAGTATATGTTGTTATTTCCCCAAAGTATTCATTTCCAAGTACCAGGAAGCCACATTCAACTTAAAGGATGAGTAGACGCAATAATTTAAGATTAGCCTGGCTTGGAAGTCCATGGGGAACCACTGGCGGTGTTTAATTGAGAAAGTACATGACACTTAGGAGTTTGGGTTAACAGTGAACAAAACCTAGCTAAAATATGGTCAAAAGAAAAAAAATGTGTGTAAATTTGTGTGTGGAGAGGAATTTTATTGGCTAAATGCAAGGAAAAGTTGATTGGCAAGCTGTAGGAGGGGAAGAGATATAAGTGCACTCTGAAACAACTGGAACCAGAAGACTGAACTCTACTGGGTCTTTCTCTCCATCTTTCAGCCATGACTCTCCTTCTGAGGATCAGTTTGAATCTCTCTCATTTCAGGCCAGCCAGTAATACCTAAATTTTACATTTTACTCATTTTACCATCTGCAAGAACTTCCTGTATATTAAAAAAAAAATGCTAGGGAAGGAATCCTATTGGTCTGCCTTGGTACCTACTCTCTCTCTCCTCAACTGAGATCAGGTAAGACTGAAGCAGGTGTCAGGAAGGGCATATGTTGCAGTGGGAATCGGAGCATCGCCCAGAAAAAGGAGAGCTAATAGACTAATAGTAAAGTTGTCTGCTACAATGATCTATGGCCCAAATTTCCCAAAAGGCATTTGTTAATTGTTAATTGGCTTATATAACCCCTAACTCCCTATCTTACAGTCCTAAAATTTGAATTATTATGTTGATATCGTCTTAGTTTGTGACTCTGGGGATCTTGTGGCCCTACTCCTTGTCCACAAAGCCACACAGAAATACCTATCTTCCAAACCCCACTCATTTGTGGCATTTAGTATGACTTGTGAGAGACTAGCTGGTTGCCTCCATTCCTGGGAACCTGGGTGAATGTATGGTGGAGAGCATCAGTATCTCGACCATTTCTTTGTGTGGTGGTAGTAGGACGGAGGGAACAGGGAAGGAAGTAGAGAGGGTGTCAGACATTTGGGTACTTCTTCCTTCAATTGTGAATAATCAGCTGGGCTGTGATTCTAAGACAGGGCTGACCTGTAGGACTGAAACACAGAGATGAATGACATACCCCAAGCCTTTAATTGCTTACTCCCTAGGGAAGTTGTGAGGGTAGGCAAGAAATGTAAGTTAGAGCAGTAATGAAAGCAAGTGCACAATTTACTGAATGGCTGCTAGTCAGTATGGACATTAGACTTTGTTTTGTGGCACGCAAAATCAGTTTCCTTCTCCTCTTATCCTTGTGTTAACCAGGAACTTGGGACTGGGGTCCTTCTGGCCTCCATGGACACTAGTTTCACAAGAAGCTGATTGAGGAAGGGACGATGCAGCCACGCCACAAAATAAGCCCTCGTCCTTGGTGCCTTTAGGCAAGACTTTTGCCCAGGTCTGACTTTTTTCAGTATTTTTCAAAGCTCACAAAAATATTTTGGAATTCCTCATATTGTTGTTCATTGAATTCTTTAAGACCACAAACACTCACGGTACAACACTGGGGCCTCAGGGACCCCTAAGGCCACCCTGACCCACTAGTTGACATCTAGGGGCTCTGCTCTTGCATATGTTGGTTTGGTTGGTCATTAGTCTGGTGGGAACAGAGTTGGGAGGTCAGCTCCATTCAACCCCATCCACCACTGGGATGTCCAGTTCAACTGTTGTCACTGTTGTCACCAGGGATTTCCTATGTTGGACGTGAGTGTCTCCACAGTCCTAAGACCATCTCCTGAGTCCTGGCATATTCATTCATTCATTCATGCTTATAGCACTGGCTGTACAAGGCTCAAAGCTAAGAAATGCACAGTGATTTTCAAGGAACTTCCAGCCCTTGTAATCTAAGGACTTTGCTATCTAAGTAAATATTTTTCCCTTGTTTTGTATTTGTGGCAAAATTTAACATTTACTCTTTCAACTATTTTTAAGGGTAAAATTCAGTGATACCAAGTACAATCACAATGCTTTCTAATCATCACCACTATTTCTAGATTTTTTTCATCATCCAAAACAGAAACTCTGTGCCCATTAAATAATAATTCATCATTCCCCATGCCCCACAGTCCTTGATAACCTCTACTCTACTTTTTGTCTTGACAAATTTATTTATTCAAGGCATCTCATATAAGAGGAATTATACAATATTTGTCCTTTTGTGACTAGTTTATTTCACTTAGCATAATATTAAGGTTCATCTATACTATAGCATGTATCAAAATTCCATTTTTTTAATGGCTGAATAATATTTCATTGTCTGTACATACCACATTTTCTTTCATCTGTTCATGGACATTTGGGTTGTTTCTACCTTTTGGCTGTTATAAAAAATGGTGAGCATTGGTGTATGAGCACTGGTGTATGTTTTCTCTTCTTTAATATATGAATATGTTTAATTCTTATAACAGCCCCAGGATTTTAGGCACATTTCAGTCTCTAGTTCACAGATAGGGAAGGTCATTCAGCTGGTCATGGCAAGGCCAATATTCTGAAAAATCTGACTACAGTGCAATCTCTGAATTACATATGGTGCTGACTTTAATAAAAAATAATTATCTTATTCTTTGAACCCATATGTCCTGCATATATTATATACATTATTTCTAAATCCCTAAGATATCCTTGTGATGTGGGTTTTATTATCCTTTCATTATAAATGAAGCCCTTAAGCCTTAGAGAGAGGTTGAGTGGTGGATGCAGGAATGCCCCTAGGTATGCTTGCTTATCTTTGCTGCCCTAGAGCCAGAGCATGGAAGGCAGATTTTATCTGGGTCTTAGAGGTAGCCCCATTCCTTCTGGATAGACCATAGGAAAATGATCTATCTCAGGTGCAAAACCCATTAGGATTCTGACATCCTATAGGTGCAGAGGAGAAGTTCTATCCTGACTCCCAGATGATTTTTTCCCTCTGATACTTCAAAAGGTTTTCTTTCTTTCTTTTTTTTATTTCTTTTTAAAACTCTTGCTCTAACAATGGCAAGGCCAATAGAATCAAAGTAAAATGGAAGATTATTTCCACTGCTAGCTAAATTTGGAAAATATACAAAAAAAAGAGCTGTTCAAATTCTGGCAAAAAAGAATTGACATAGTCTGACCAGTGAGGATTTATTTCCAAAAATTCTGAATTAGCTGGGTATTTAGATAACATTTCACTCCTATTTATCCATGTGGACAAAGCCATATTCCATTTACATGACTGCCTGTAGCCTTTAACACCCTGACTTGAAGCTCTACTTTTGGCTCTCCTAACCCTTTACTCCTCTCCTTGTGTGGCTGGCACACAAATGTACTTTAGATTGTCATTTTGCAAAAGGTTAGAGATAAACTTTCTCTTTAAATAGTGGGACCCAGTATGCATAACCTTCATGGCTATTTCCCCTCTTTGCTTTCACAGCCTGAGAAAATGGCATGTAACATACCTAACCAAAGACAGAGGACTTTGTCTACAACTGGAGAAGCTCTATATGAAATTCTTGGTCTGCATAAGGGAGCATCAAATGAAGAAATTAAGAAAACCTACAGGTACAGAGAAATTTCAATGATGACATCATTCTACTACTAGCATTAGTTATTTTGTGATGGGCAAATTGTGATAGGCCCCCAATTAAAGACAAAAGCTTCTTGCCAAGACCAAGTAATCAGAGTTTTGAACCTCATGTCCCCTGTTCTACAACTTAGGCTGTTAGAAATAGACAAGTATGAAACTCACTTTTTAAAAGAATACTCTCATGATTTTGGGCCTTATTAAAAGGAAGCCTGTGTTCTAGGCCTTCAGTGTGAGAGAAAGACAGAGATAACTGAGAATGACCAGGAGTTTTAATTTAACTTAAATGGTAGAGCATCATGGAATCTGGTAGAGGGATTTTAAAAGTGGGGGGGGGATTGTCACAATTGTCATATTTTATGCTATGCTTTTCAAGTCTTCAATTTTGATTTTTCATATCTGATCTAGTTCAGAGTTAGATATAATTGGGAAAAACTCAAATATATTTTTCTTTAGAGATCCAAGAAATTAAAAAAGTATTGAGCAGGAAATACTGTATAAAATTTGAAATTGCTCAAAATGAAGACAATAACATTTATTCATAATAATATATCAGTTATTGATATTTTGTTTTCTTCTAGTCTTCTTTTTCTGTCTAGATAAGACATTTAAAAATAAAATTGGATTTGTCAATACCCCCTGTTTTTTAACAAGGTTCTATCATGTAAATATCTTGGTATTATTAAATACTGAATTTTTAATGAAGCTTATAGTCATCCTGTAGTATCATCACTTTGAGCTATTTTTTTTAAGTTTAAGTTCTTTTAATTTCCTCCTATACTTGATATTCCTACATGCAAATCATGATGCATATTTCCAAATATTTCATTATTTTCTTTTTAAAGATTATTTAAAGATTATTTATTTATTGAATAAATTATAGCATGCAAGTAGGAGTGGGGAGGAGGAGCTGAGGGAGAGGGACAGTGAGAATTCTAAGCAGACTCCCTGTTACCACAGAACCCCATACAGGGCTCTATCTCACAATCCTGAGATCATGACCTAAGCCAAAATCAAAAGTTGGACATTCAATTGACTGATCCACTCAGATCCCCCTTATTTCCTTATCAAGGAATAAAGCTGTGCCTTTAGAGGAAAAATTAAATCAAAATATAAATGAAACTTTCAGATTTTAATTGGTTACTTCTTGATTTGACCTTGAACTTGGTTTTTTAGAACTTAGAGTGTATATATTTTTTTACATATGAGAGTTTAGAATTATGAAGACAAATTTGCTAGTAATTTTCTTTGTGGATTTTATCTTCCATGTTTAAAAAGCTACTCTTCGTTATAATATTGTAAAAATATTAACCCATGTCTTCTTTCAGTACATTTATAATTTATTTTCACATTAAATCTTTGATCCATTTGGAGTTTATTATGACATATGGTATGAAGGTAAGAGTCTAGATTTGTTTTTTCCCAAATCACTAGCCCACAAATATTTATTGACTTCTCCATTTCTATGTACTGATGGGAAATTCCTTGACTTTGGATTGTAACCCTCACCATGTGGTAAACCATGGGACCTGAAATGCCTTCAAGAAGCATGTGAAGAATAAATGACAGAGGTGAAAATTGCCATTTGGACCCAAACAGTTCTATGAAAATGGTCAAGAGCTTGATCCAAAGTCACTATCAATCTTCTAGTTTATGTTTCACTTAAAGTAGTGGGGACAGAAAGTCTTTGCCATTTCATTGCTCCCCAGAGTTATTTAGAAGTGTACCTGGGAGCTGTTCAACCTCCTGTGGATAGATACCCTTGGCTGAAAGTTATTAGACTTGACTTTTGAGGCTTCAGGCTGAGACAACATGCTGGAAGTGGGGGTTTGGAATCAAAGTAATTACACCGCAAGCTTATTACCTATAAAGATGCTCCCCCAAATGAGAAAAAGAGTGATACCTAACTACCTTATAATCCTTAAAACCCACTTTACTTTACAAATGTGACTTTTAATTGCCTCAATTAATTTTGTAAGCTAAAATTTCAGGTCATATCCTAATTAAGGCACTAATTATGCTGAGTTGTTTGCAAGTTTAATAATTATAACCTAAAATCTTTTCATGTAATCAGTGTCCTGCTATTAATTTTGTTTTAATGTCATACAAATATCATTTTTTCCAGCTGATTAGGGTGCTAGTATGCTGCCAAAAGCATCTACTTCTATCTAAATTACACATTTGTATTCTGCAAGTTATTATTCAAAATGTATGAGCAGGCTGAAAACCCACTGAGAACATTATTCTTATATTCAGAGATCTTGATCAAAGCAGTCACAATATAGTGAAATTAAAAGTCAGTGAAATTTAATAAAATTACAAACTGTTGAATCCATACTCTGCTTGACCAATGTTGCAATGCTTGGTTGTGCTCTTGAAAGTAAGGCTGAATTAGATTTCTTCTTCTATATTTTATTTTTATTTTTGAACAGATAATATATTCACCTGATTAAAATAAGAACATGCAAACACATATACAAAAAAACTTTCCCTTCTACTTCATATTCCCTAGGTTCCCTCCTCAGGAAACGCAATTCTTTGTGTACCATCTAGAGAGATTTTAGGCCTATATAAGCTTATATAGAGATCTTCTGATCTGAGCAAAATGGTGTAGACTTGTTTCTCTCTTCTCCTTCCTGTCAAGCATAACTAAAGGCCTTGGAAATAACACAAGTGACAACTAAAGAAGAACCCTAAAAAGTAGAAACAGGAAGATGAATTAGTTAGGGACCAGAGGACCAAGGGAACAACACAGTGGCAGGGCATGCTCTGATTCTCCATCCAAGAGACTATAACCCAGGCCCAGCCTTTCCTGATACCCAATCTAGCAAGAGAAAGCAGACAGATAGCCTTATTCTTCCTCCAAACTGAGCAGGAGTCCTGGCAACAACTCTAGACAAGCTCAGAAGAAATAGCAAGGAGAACAAACTGAATGTTCCCCAAACAGTAAACTACCAAAGAACTTTCCCACCATCTGAGACTCCCTTCTCCTACCCAGGGATTCACCTGACAGGGGAGATTAGCAGGTAAGATTCTTTCACCAGTACCCAGCCCAAAAAGTGTTTTTTGTCTCTGCAGCCTGGAGATTCCCTTTCTCCACATAAGGGAGATTCCCTTTCTCCACATAATGGCACCAAGCCACTCAGCCTGGGAAGCTCCTTTCACTTCCTCAGCTAGTACCAACAAGTACCAGTGAAGTCTCAGAGGCAGGAGACAAAGAAGACAAACATAGTACCATCAAGGCTCTGAAAATCAAACTGTCATTGGAGCCACCACCCATAAAAGTAGGCTATGACCAACACGCTAAATCTAAACAGAGTCAATGCCTGTTAAAATAAAAAATTTAAGTAAGACCCAGAGTCTCCTAACATAATAGCAAAAATTTCCAGATACAATTAAAATCAGTTATCATACTAAAAAAAAAAAAAAACCCAAGAAAATTATAACTTGAATGAGAAAAGATAATCCTCTGAGTCTCACACTGAGATGAACCAGACATTAGAATTATCTGACAAGTAGCTATCATTAAAAAAATCCACAAACAATTACAAATTCTCTTGAAACAAGTGAAAATAAAAACAACAGAAAATTTCAGCAGAGAAATAGGAATTATAAAATGTAACCAATGGAAATTAAAGAACTTAAAAATAACAGAAATAATAAAAATAACTTAAAGAGTTCAGTCGTAGAGTACAACTAACAGATGACGGGATCAGTGAAGTTGAGGACAGATCCATAGAATTTACCCAATTGGAACAAATGAGAGAAAATAAACTGAAAACAAACAGAGCCTCAGGAACCTATAAGACCATAACAAAAGATCCAACATTCATAGAACTGGTGTCATAGGAGGGGGGAAAGAGAGTGGGACTGAAGGAGTATTCAAAGAAATAATGACTGGAAATTTCCCAAATATAACAAAACATATAAATTCACAGATCAAGCAGCTAAGTGAATTCCAGAAAGGATAAATCCAAAGAAATCCATGCCCAGACACATCATAATTATACTTCTGAAAACTAAAGACAAAGAAAATATCTTGAAAGCAGCCAGAGAGAAACAACGCATTACTGATAGAGGGACACCAATTCAAAAGGCAACTTTGCAATTTCTCACCTGAAACAAAAGAGGCCGGAAGAAGTAACACACCACTTTTCAAGAAAGAAAAGAAAGAAAATTACTGTAAACTGAAAATTCCAAATTCGATGAAACAATACCTAGGGAATTAAGGGGAAATTAAAAAATTCCTACATGAAGGAAAACTGAAAGATTTTTGTCACTTAGCCAGATATGCTTTTACAGAATAGCTGAAGAACATATTATAAAAGAAATAATAAAAGAAGGAATCCTACATTATTAAGGAAGGAAGAAAGAACAATGGAAAATATAGAAATATGGGTAAATACAACATACTATCATCTTCATGAATTTTCTAAATTATATATGACAACTGACACAAAAATTCTAACACCATCTGATACTCAAGACAATGATATTTAAAAGTGGGGAGGACAAGAAAACCTAAATGAAAAAGTTCTGTACTTAGATTGGTAAAACATTGATATCAGTAGACTGTGATAAATTACATTACATACTCAACCACTAAGAAAAGTATACAAAGTAATATACTTCAAAACACTACAATAAGGCTCTTCAGCCCTGGGAGATTTCTGGGAGGCCCTAGGCACCAAACTTCCAAGCATGTCATGAATTGCCCAGATTCCTAGCCCTTAACAGTAGACTGTGATGGCTCAAAGATGGCATCCCTACCATAGCCCTACAACAAAGCTACCTGATTCTGTGTTCCCCTTGGTAACTTGAATGAGGCAAATACAGTTCACCAACCACTTTAGGCCTGTCATAAGGTATGTCACTTTTCTTGACACTGGCACATAAAAATCCTTCACTCCAAACCCAGTAGATTGTTGATCTATGCCTTACACTGCTGCCTAATTATAATGAAGCTAGGAAGGCTGATCAGGGCATGTAGCATGTAGTATGTCTAGAATCTCTTAGAATCCTAACGGCTTTATAACAAGGCTTGATCATTATTCAACAAATATTTCTTAAGTACTGTTTTGAGCACTGAGAGAATTGCATTGAACAAAAGAGATGAAATCCCTACTTTCCTGAAGCCTATATTCTGGGCTGGGGGAGAAGGGGGGCTTAGTAATAAAGTATACAATCTATCAGATATTGGTAAGAGCTGTGGAGAAAAGCAAAGCAATTAAGATGTTGGGGAGTGCTAGGAGTGGTGCTTGAAGTCGCATATTCTCTTTAAGGTGTTCCAAGTTGATTTTAACACTAAACTCCCTCAGTTGCAGTGAATTTTAAGTATAAAGTAGCAGCAGTTAAGAGTAGAGGGTATGAAGTCGGAAGGACCTGAATTAAAACCTCTTCTCTTAGCCTCATTTTCTTCATGAGTAAAATGGAGAAAACAGTACTGCAGAGGGTTGCTAAGGATTAAAAGAAGTAATATATGTAAAGTGTTTAGCCAAGTTCTGACACACAGTTACTGTGTACCACAAAGGACACGTAAGGCATCAGAGAAAGAAGCCTATAGAATGGCATTCTTCAAAGTTGGCTAGGGCATGGGTGTAAGAAGACTCTCCAAGAAATATGTGTGTGTATGCATGCCTATGCATGTATGTGTGAGAGTGTGTGTGTGTGTGTGTGTGTGTGTGTGTGACTGTGTATAGTTTCTGTGATATTTAAATTCTGTTGATAAATTTAAAGGAGTGTTAAAACTTTTATTTTAACATGTCAATGTCTATAATGCTGAAAATTACACCTTTTGCATCTGTTTTATCTTACAAAAAATTTAGATGCAAAGTTTAAAATGTTAAGAGGACAATTTCTCAAATTTATTTTAAGGAGCATATAAGCAAAAAATTAGAATCTAATTGGGAGAGGGAGAGAGAAAGAGAAAGAGAAAGAGAAAGATGGAAACTTAAACATCATACCCAAAATGATTATGAGAAGCCATTTAGGTTGATTGGGAGAGAAAGGCGATGGGGGCCTTCCCTGTGGCATATTATATATTCCATAACTCACTTTGCTGTTCAATGAGAGCATAAAATTCTCACAGGTTGTAATTCAGTCTTCTTTTCTGCCTTTCCCATTCAATCAATTCCCTCAGGCCAAGCATTGTGTTTTGTCTTCCATTGGTGTGGTCAACAAATAGATTTTGCCTGTGGGTGTATGTCTCTTTCTCCATACTTACATTTTTAGCTTTGTCAGGACCTTGTCTCAAATGTTTTGCCACATAGTTGAAACAAGAGTCATTCACTGACCCAGTAAAGAGAGGGACAGCTCAGCAAGGAAAGACTACAGTTTCAGACTAGGACACAGTGCACTATTTTATGGCTTGAAATCCTCAAGTAAAATGTAGTTAGGGGATAAGGAATAGAAAACTCTGAGAAAAGAGAGCCAGTTATATAATACAGAAAATGTGAGTATTGAGTATTCAAAGTCTCATACGCAACTTAAATGTTAGTTTTTATTTACACTGATGTGTACATTTTTAAATTTAGATAGAAACAAGAGTAAGATACCCAAAGGAAAGCCAGCAGGTTTTTCTAGAGTTTTGGGTACAGGGACCTAACAAAATGCTGGCCTACTTGAGGAGAAATGAGACAAAGATCTAGCCCTTCCTTAGCTCCTCAGAAAAAAACACAAAATCAGAGTGAACTAGTTTTGTACATTAGCACCTGGGTTTCTGTGCCTCATGGATGAGCTTGTTGATGAGGTACCAAATATCTTGGTTCACAGGGCACAGGGACTCGATTTTTCTATTTCATTCAATTTCACATGGAATTTTCTGGAAATCATCCTCCATCTCTGAAGAGGTGAGTTTGCACAGAGTAGACCAACATGAGGCAAATGCTATTCTCACAAGAAGCAGGAAAGAGTGTAATTTCCATAGTGATCTGTGGCAACCCCAATCTGTGGTGCTTTTACCCATCTTTATTAGCAATTATAGGTCATAACAGAGGCTGCTTATGAATAAAGTGTAAATGTCAGGGGAATGCATAGCTAATAGAAGAATTGTAAATATTTACAAGGCAAAGTGATGATTCAAGCTCACAAGATAAATTGAAATTAATCTCTATCAGTACTAATTTGTTTCCTGAATTCTAAAACCTTCCACTAAAAAGAAGAGTATATGAGGCTATTTCAGAGTTATCTTTCAGGTCAGTGGCATAACCCCCTTTGTCCCATGGCAAATATTCTTGGTCCTCTTAGTTCTTCACACTACTTCATTTGTTCCTGGGCACTAAAATTGTTATGACCAATGACATTTTTTTCCCACCCACTCATTCACTCAATCCTATTTACTTTTGGATACTTATTTATATTATACTCTGAGAAATGAAAATATGTATCTATGTATCTATGTCTATCTATATACATGTAATTTGTACCTTTTAAAGAGTTCACCTTATAAAGAGTTAGATTTAGTAAGGTTGAAAGATACATATAGAAGGACAAGCAAAATAAGGGAGACTGTGGTAAGAAGAATAAATTGACTTGAGCATAGAATTCATATTAATCGAAATTTAAACAAAAAAAATTGCTTCATTCCATCACTTATTCCTGTCCTAGAAACTATGCTAGTTTCTAAAAAGAAATCAGTTCTGACATATCCCTGGGAAACTAGAAGCTACTCACCTGCCCACAGTTGTACACACACTTGGGAAAGACTTGAGAAAGCCCCAAGTTCTCACTTCTGGATGACCTTGTAGCTCTGTTCAAGCAGGAATAAAGGCTAAGGCAGAGTTGCAAACTCTCTGGCTCAGCACTGAAGATGTGTCCTAACACACATAAAATTCTATATATAGTAAAACCATCCATCTAAAATGAAGGGAGATATTAATTTATTTCTAGATAAATGATTAACTGAGTCATTGGCAGACCTTTTCTATAAGAAATACCAAAAGGAATCCTTCAGAGTGAAATGAACACTGGACCATAATCTGAATCCACATGAAAAATTAGAGAACACCAGTAAAGGTAACTTCACAGGTAAATATGTTTGTAGATCCTCTTTTTTCCTATCTAATTTAAAAGACAATTGCATAAAACAATAATTATATATCTATGTTGAATGACACACAATGTATAAGGATGTAATTTGCAACAATAGCAGCATTAATGAGGAGGTGGAACTATATAGAGGTTTTTGTGTACATTTTTTTTTACCAGAACCTCACTTTTTAATTTACTTTTCCATCTTTTTTTTTAAATTTATTTTTTTATAAACATATATTTTTATCCCCAGGGGTACAGGTCTGTGAATCGCCAGGTTTACACACTTCACAGCACTCACCATAGCACATACCCTCCCCAATGTCCATAACCCCACAACCCCTCCCAACCCCCCTCCCCCCAGCAACCCTCAGTTTGTTTTGTGAGATTAAGAGTCACTTATGGTTTGTCTCCCTCCCAATCCCATCTTGTTTCATTTACTCTTCTCCTACCCACTTAACCCCCCATGTTGCATCTCCACTTCCTCATATCAGGGAGATCATATGATAGTTGTCTTTCTGCGATTGACTTATTTCGCTAAGCATGATACCCTCTAGTTCCATCCACGTCGTCACAAATGGCAAGATTTCATTTCTTTTGATGGCTGCATAGTATTCCATTGTGTATATATACCACCTCTTCTTTATCCATTCGTCTGTTGATGGACATCTAGGTTCTTTCCATAGTTTGGCTATTGTAGACATTGCTGCTATAAACATTCGGGTGCACGTGCCCCTTCGGATCACTACGTTTGTATCTTTAGAGTAAATACCCAGCAGTGCAATTGCTGGGTCATAGGGTAGTTCTATTTTCAACATTTTGAGGAACCTCCATGCTGTTTTCCAGAGTGGTTGCACCAGCCTGCATTCCCACCAACAGTGTAGGAGGGTTCCCCTTTCTCCGCATCCTCGCCAGCATCTGTCATTTCCTGACTTATTCATTTTAGCCATTCTGACTGGTGTGAGGTGGTATCTCATTGTGGTTTTGATTTGTATTTCCCTGATGCCGAGTGATATGGAGCACTTTTTCATGTGTCTGTTGGCCATCTGGATGTCTTCTTTGCAGAAATGTCTGTTCATGTCCTCTGCCCATTTCTTGATTGGATTCTTTGTTCTTTGGGTGTTGAGTTTGCTAAGTTCTTTATAGATTTTGGGCACTAGCCCTTTATCTGATATGTCATTTGCAAATATCTTCTCCCATTCTGTCCGTTGTCTTTTGGTTTTGTTAAATGTTTCCTTTGCTGTGCAAAAGCTTTTGATCTTGATAAAATCCCAATAGTTCATTTTTGCCCTTGCTTCCCTTGCCTTTGGCGATGTTCCTAGGAAGATGTTGCTGTGGCTAAGGTCGAAGAGGTTGCTGCCTGTGTTCTCCTCAAGGATTTTGATGGATTCCTTTCTCACATTGAGGTCCTTCATCCATTTTGAGTCTATTTTCGTGTGTGGTGTAAAGAAATGGTCCAATTTCATTTTTCTGCATGTGGCTGTCCAATTTTCCCAACACCATTTATTGAAGAGGCTGTCTTTTTTCCATTGGACATTCTTTCCTGCTTTGTCGAAGATTAGTTGACCATAGAGTTGAGGGTCTATTTCTGGGCTCTCTATTCTGTTCCATTGATCTATGTGTCTGTTTTTGTGCCAGTACCATGCTGTCTTGAGGATGACAGCTTTGTAATAGAGCTTGAAGTCTGGAATTGTGATGCCACCAACTTTGGCTTTCTTTTTCAATATTGCTTTGGCTATTCGAGGTCTTTTCTGATTCCGTATAAATTTTAGGATTATTTGTTCCATTTCTTTGAAAAAAATGGATGGTATTTTGATAGGAATTGCATTAAATGTGTAGATTGCTTTAGGCAGCATAGACATTTTCACAATATTTATTCCTCCAATCCAGGAGCATGGAACATTTTTCCATTTCTTTGTGTCTTCCTCAATTTCTTTCATGAGTACTTTATAGTTTTCTGAGTATAGATTCTTAGCCTCTTTGGTTAGGTTTATTCCTAGGTATCTTATAGTTTTGGGTGCAATTGTAAATGGGATTGACTCCTTAATTTCTCTTTCTTCTGTCTTGTTGTTGGTGTAGAGAAATGCAACTGATTTCTGTGCATTGATTTTATATCCTGACACTTTACTGAATTCCTGTACAAGTTCTAGCAGTTCTGGAGTGGAGTCTTTTGGGTTTTCCACATATAGTATCATATCATCTGCGAAGAGTGATAGTTTGACTTCTTCTTTGCCGATTTGGATGCCTTTAATTTCCTTTTGTTGTCTGATTGCTGAAGCTAGGACTTCTAGAACTATGTTGAATAGCAGTGGTGATAACGGACATCCCTGCCGTGTTCCTGACCTTAGCAGAAAAGCTTTCAGTTTTCCTCCATTGAGAATGATATTTGCAGTGGGTTTTTCATAGATGGCTTTGATAATATTGAGGTATGTGCCCTCTATCCCTACACTTTGAAGAGTTTTGATCAGGAAGGGATGCTGCACTGTGTCAAATGCTTTTTCAGCATCTATGGAGAGTATCATATGGTTCTTGTTCTTTCTTTTATTAATGTGTTGTATCACATTGATTGATTTGTGGATGTTGAACCAAACTTGCAGCCCTGGAATAAATCCCACTTGGTCGTGGTGAATAATCCTTTTAATGTACTGTTGAATCCTATTGGCTAGTATTTTGGTGAGGATTTTCGCATCTGTGTTCATCAAGGATATTGGTCTCTAGTTCTCTTTTTTGATGGGATCCTTGTCTGGTTTTGGGATCAAGGTGATGCTGGCCTCATAAAATGAGTTTGGAAGTTTTCCTTCCATTTCTATTTTTTGGAACAATTTCAGGAGAATAGGAATTAGTTCTTCTTTAAATGTTTGGTAGAATTCCCCCGGGAAGCCATCTGGCCCTGGGCTTTTGTTTGTTTGGAGATTTTTGATGACTGTTTCACTCTCCTTACTGGTTATGGGTCTGTTCAGGCTTTCTATTTCTTCCTGGTTCAGTTGTGGTAGTTTATATGTCTCTAGGAATGCGTCCATTTCTTCCAGATTGTCAAATTTGTTGGCGTAGAGTTGCTCATAGTATATTCTTATAATCGTCTGTATTTCTTTGGTGTTCATTGTGATCTCTCCTCTTTCATTCATGATTTATTTGGGTCCTTTCTCTTTTCTTTTTGAGAAGTCTGGCCAGGGGTTTATCAATCTTATTATTTCTTTCAAAGAACCAGCTCCTAGTTTTGTTGATTTGTTCTATTGTTTTTTTGGTTTCTATTTCATTGGTTTCTGCTCTGATCTTTATGATTTCTCTTCTCCTGCTGGGTTTAGGGTTTCTTTCTTGTTCTTTCTCCAGCTCCTTTAGGTGTAGGGTTAGGTTGTGTACCTGAGACCTTTCTTGTTTCTTGAGAAAGGCTTGTACCGCTATATATTTTCCTCTCAGGACTGCCTTTGTTGTGTCCCACAGATTTTGAACCGTTGTGTTTTTATTATCATTTGTTTCCATGAATTTTTTCAATTCTTCTTTAATTTCCTGGTTGACCCATTCATTCTTTAGAAGGATGCTGTTTAGTCTCCATGTATTTGGGTTCTTTCCAAATTTCCTCTTGTGATTGAGTTCTAGCTTCAGAGCATTGTGGTCTGAAAATATGCAGGGAATGATCCCAATCTTTTGATACCGGTTGAGACCTGATTTAGGACCGAGGATGTGATCTATTCTGGAGAATGTTCCATGTGCACTAGAGAAGAATGTGTATTCTGTTGCTTTGGGATGAAATGTTCTGAATATATCTGTGATGTCCATCTGGTCCAGTGTGTCATTTAAGGCCTTTATTTCCTTGTTGATCTTTTGCTTGGATGATCCGTCCATTTTAGTGAGGGGAGTGTTATAGTCCCCTACTATTATTATATTATTGTTGATGTGTTTCTTTGATTTTGTTATTAATTGGTTTATATAGTTGGCTGCTCCCACGTTAGGGGCGTAGATATTTAAAATTGTTAGATCTTCTTGTTGGACAGATCCTTTGAGTATGATATAGTGTCCTTCCTCATCTCTTATTATAGTCTTTGGCTTAAAATCTAATTGATCTGATATAAGGATTGCCACTCCTGCTCTCTTCTGATGTCCATTAGCATGGTAAATTGTTTTCCACCCCCTCACTTTAAATCTGGAGGTGTCTTCAGGTTTAAAATGAGTTTCTTGTAGGCAACATATAGATGGGTTTTGTTTTTTTATCCATTCGGATACCCTGTGTCTTTTGATTGGGGCATTTAGCGCATTAACATTCAGGGTAACTATTGAGAGATATGAATTTAGTGCCATTGTATTGCCTGTAAGGTGACTGTTACTGTGTATTGTCTCTGTTCCTTTCTGATCTACTACTTTTAGGCTCTCTTTGCTTAGAGGACCGCTTTTAATATTTCCTGTAGAGCTGGTTTGGTGTTTGCAAATTCTTTCAGTTTTTGTTTGTCTTGGAAGCTTTTTATCTCTCCTTCTATTTTCAATGATAGCCTAGCTGGATATAGTATTCTTGGCTGCATGTTTTTCTCGTTTAGTGCTCTGAATATATCATGCCAGCTCTTTCTGGCCTGCCAGGTCTCTGTGGATAAGTCTGCTGCCAATCTAATATTTTTACCATTGTATGTTACAGACTTCTTTTCCCGGGCTGCTTTCAGGATTTTCTCTTTGTCACTAAGACTTGTAAATTTTACTAATAGGTGATGGGGTGTGGACCTATTCTTATTGCTTTTGAGGGAGGTTCTCTGCACCTCCTGGATTTTGATGCTTGTTCCCTTTCCCATATTAGGGAAATTCTCTCCAATAATTCTCTCCAATATACCTTCTGCCCCCGGTCTCTCTTTCTTCTTCTTCTGGAATCCCAATTATTCTAATGTTATTTCGTCTTATGGTGTCACTTAATCTCTTGAATTCTCCCCTCGTGGTCCAGTAGCTGTTTGTCCCTCTTTTGCTCAGCTTCTTTATTCTCTGTCATTTGGTCTTCTATATTGCTAATTCTTTCTTCTGCCTCATTTATCCTAGCAGTGAGAGCCTCCATTTTTGATTGCACCTCATTAATAGCTTTTTTGATTTCAACTTGGTTAGATTTTAGTTCTTTTATTTCTCCAGAAAGGGCTTTTATATCTCCTGAGAGGGTTTCTCTAATATCTTCCATGCCTTTTCCAAGCCTGGCTAGAACCTTGAGAATCGTCATTCTGAACTCTAGATCTGACATATTACCAATGTCTGTATTGATTAGGTCCCTAGCCTTCAGTACTGCCTCTTGTTCTTTTTTTGTGTGTGTGGTGAATTTTTCTGCCTTGTCATTTTGTCCAGATAAGAGTATATGAAGGAGCAAATAAAATACTAAAAGGGTGGCAAAGACCCCAGGAAAATATGCTTTAACCAAATCAGAAGAGATCCCAAATCATGGGGGAGGGGGGAGAAAGGGGATAAAAAGAGGTTCAGAAAAAAAGAAAGAAACAATTTTAAAAAAGAAAATGAATAAAGAAAAAATATAAAAAAGAAAAAATATATATGTATTAGATAAACTAGTTGAAAAAGGTTAAAAAAGAAAAGGGTAAAAGTTTAAAAAATTTAGCAGAAGAAGAAAAAAAATTGAAAAAGAAAAAAATTAAATTAACTGCAAGACTAAAGAATCATGGGGAGAAAGCCATGAGTTCTGTGCTCTGCTTTCTCCTCCTCTGGAATTCCACTGCTCTCCTTGGTATTGAAACTACACTCCTTGGTAGGTGAACTTGGTCCTGGCTGGATTTCTTGTTGATCTTCTGAGGGAAGATCTAGCTGATCTCCTGTTACCTGAAGTTGTCTCAGCCTGCTACTTCTCCACTATCTTGACTCCGTTTCTGTGTACTTTTGACAGCATATTAATGTGAACTAGATATTTAAAAATTAAGATGTTAATTGTAATCTGAAGGGAAACCACATACACAAAAAAAGCCTTAAAAATATATAAAAGAAATGATACAGGAATTATATAATTCCTAGTAATGGAAAGAATCTAGTAATATTCATAGGAGAATTGAACAAAAGGGATATAAGAATATAAATAGAAGAGTGCCTGGGTGGCTCAGTCAGTTAGTGTTCAACTCTTGATTTCAGCTCAGGACTTAATCTCAAGGTTGTGAATTAAAGCCCTGCATTGGGATCCATGCTGGGCATGGGCTCTACTTAAAAAAAGAAAGAAAGAACGAAAGAAAGAAAGAAAGAAAGAAAGAAAGAAAGATACAAATAGTAAAATGACCAAAGTCCTTCCTTATCAGGAATTACTTTAAATATAAGTGGATTAAATTCTCAAACTAAAAGACAGCAATTGGCAAGTGATTTAAAAAAGAAAAAAGATTCAATTCTATGCTGTCTCTAGAAACAGTCACCTTAGATTAAAAGTCAAATAGGATGAAAGTGAAAGTTGTAAAAAAAATATTATATGGAAGTAGTAACCCAAAGAGAGCTGAAGTGGCTATACTAGTATAAGACAAAATAAACTTTAAGATAAAGTTATCAGAAACCAAAAAGGAAATTTATTTATTTTTTAAGTCAATCTTTCAAGAATATATAACAATTGGAAACATATATGTGCCTAACAACAGAGCCCTGAAATACATGGAGAAAAAACTGATGTAATTGAAGTGAGGGACAGATGGTTCAACACTAATAATTGGAGACTTCAATAACTCACTTTCAATAGTGAACAGAACAACTAGACAGAAGATCAGCAAGGAAACACAAGGCTTGTACAATACCATAAACCAACTAGAACCACTGAACATCTACAGAACAATCCACCCAATAACAGAAGTGCTCATGGAATATTCTCCATGTTAAACCATATGTTTGCTCACAAAACAAGTATCAATAAATTCAGAAATATTTGAATCAAAGTATGTTCTCGGCTACAATGGAATGAAATTTGAAATAAATAACAGAAGGAAATTTGGAATAATCAGAAACACATAGAAATTAAACAACACACTCCTAAATAACTAATGCATCAAAGAAGAAATCACATGGGAAATTGGGAAATACTCTGAGATCAATGAAAACAAAAACTTATGGGATGCAATGAAAGTAATTCTCAGGGGACGCCTGGGTGGCTCAGTTGGTTAAGCAGCTGCCTTCGGCTCAGGTCATGATCCCAGCGTCCTGGGATCGAGTCCCACATCGGGCTCCTTGCTCATCAGGGAGCCTGCTTCTCCCTCTGCCTCTGCCTGCCATTCTGTCTGCCTGTGCTTGCTCTCTCTCCCTCTCTCTCTGACAAATAAATAAATAAAATCTTTTAAAAAAAAAAAAAAAAAAAGAAAGTAATTCTCAGAAGGGAATTTAGAACGGTAAATGCCTACATTAAAAAGGAACAAAGATAGCAAATAACTTAAACTTCAACTTTAAGAAACTAGAAAAAGAATCACAAATTAGACCAAAAGCATGAGGGGAAATAAGACTAGTAAAGATTGGAGTGAAAACAAATGAAATAAAGACTAGAAGAATGAGAAAATCCACAAAACCAAAAGCTGGTTGGTTATAAAACACCAACAAGATTGACAAATCTTAGCTAAACTGACCAAGAAAAAGAGAAAAGTCAAATTATTAAAATAAGGAATAAAAGCACAGGGACATTACAATTGACCTTGCAAGAAAAAAAAATTATTATAAAGAATACTATGAACAATTGCTTACCAATAAAATTAGACAACCTAGATAAAATGAACAAATTCTTAGAAACACACAAACTAATAAATTCACTCAAGAAATAGAAAATCTAAGTAGATCTATAAAATGTGAAGATTGAGTTCATATTCAAAAAAATATCCAACAATGAAGAGTCCTGATCCAGGTGTCTTCACTGGTGAATTCTACCAAGGAGAAGGAGAAGGAAGAGAAATAACAATAATCCTTTCTCAAATTCTTCCAAAAAGGTAGGAGAGAGGACACACCCTAACTTCTTCTATAAAGCCAGGGTTACCCTGATAATAAAGTTAAAGACTTTACCAGAAAGTGACAGGACTATAAATCTTATGAATATAGATGCAGAAATCCTCAAGAAAATACTAGAAAACAGAATTCAACAACATATTAAAAAGATGATACACTATGACATGTATTATTTATTCTAAGAATATAAAGTTGGTTCAATATATGCAAATCAATGTATTTTACCAGATTCATAGAGAATGGGGCACCTGGGCAGCTCAGTCCGTTAAGCATCTAACTCCTAATTTTCACTCAAGTCATGATCTCAGGGATCTGGGATTCAGCCCCACATCAGGCTACATGCTCAGCAGGGAGTCTGCTGGAGATTTTCTCTCTCCTTCTTCGTCTGCCTCTCCTCCTGCTCACTTCCTCTCTTCTTAAATTAAACAAAGAAATCTTAAAAAAACAAAAAGAATAAAGAAAAAAATGCATATTCATCTTGATAGATGCAGAAAAGGTTTTTGACAAGACCCAATACCTTTCATGACAAAAATATTCAACAAACTAGCATTAGAAGGGAGTTTTCTCAACTTGATAAGGGGTATCTATAAAAAACCCATAGCTCTCATCATATTTAAGTGTTAAAGACTGAAAACTTACCCCCAAAGATCTGGACCAATATAAGAATGTCTTCTCCCATTACTTCTTTCAACAGTGTATTAGAATTTATACTAAGACAATTCAGCAAGAATAAGAAATAAAAGGAGTCCAGATAGGAAAGAAAGGAAACTATCTGTATTCACAGATGACATTATCTTATACATGGAAAAACATACTGAATACATGTTAGTGTTCATGTACACACACAATTAGAACTAACAAATGAGTTCAGCAAAGTTTTAGGACTTAAGTTCAATATACAAAAATCTATATGCCAGCACAATCCAAAAATAAATTAAGAAAAGAATTTCATTCACAATAACATCTAAAAGAATAAAATACTTAGGAAAAAAATTTAACCAAGGAAGTAAAAGACTTACACTGAAAACTACAAAACGTTGTTGACATAAATTAAAGGCCTAAATACATGGAAAGACATCCCATGTTCACAGATTGTAAGACTAAATATAATTAAGATGAATCTACATATTTGATGCAATCTTATCAAAATTCCAACTACATTTCTACAGGATTGGATAAACTGATCCTAAAATTCACATGGAAGTGAAATGCAAAGAACCCAGAATAACAAAACAGAATATTGAAAAAGATGGATCAAGCTGAAGGACTCAACACTTTCTGATTTAGAAACTTATCACAAAATTGCAGTAATCAAAACAGTGTGGTACTGGCATAAAGACAGATACATAAATCAATGGAATAGAATTAAAAGTTCAGAAATCAACCCATACATCTATAGTCAAGTGACTCTTCATAAGGATGTGAAAACCATTCAATGAGGAAAAGAAAAATCTTTTCAACAAATATGCTGGCACAACTAGATATCCACATGTAAAAAAATGATTTTGATCCTCGACCTCACACTTTATACAAAATTTACTCAAAATGCATCAAAGCCCTAAAACTACAAAAATTAGAACAAAACAGGAACGAATCTTTAAGACCTTGGATTAAGCAACTGTTTTTAAAAATATGACACAAGAGAAAAAAACAGATAAACCGGACTTCGTCAAAATTAAAAACTGTTGGGGTGCATGGGTGGCTCAGTGGGTTAAGCCTCTGCCTTCAGCTCAGGTCATGATCTCAGGGTCCTGGGATCAGTCCCGCATCTGGCTCTCTGCTCAGCAGGGAGCCTGCCTATCCCTCTCTCTCTCTGCCTGCCTCTCTGCCTACTTGTGATCTCTCTCTGGGTCAAATAAATAAATAAATAATCTTAAAAAATAATTAAAAAAATTTTTTTAAATTAAAAACTGTTGTGCACCAAAGGACACCATCACGAAAATAAAAAGACAGCTCACAGAACTGTAGAAAATATTCAAGTAAGACATCTAACAAGTGTTTAATATCCAGCATATATAAAGAATACTTACAACTCAACAATAAAAAGACAACACAATTAAAAAATGGGCAAAGATTTAAAATGGACATTTTTCCAAAGGAGATATACAAATGGCCAATAATCACTAGATTAAAATCAACATTACTTATCAGGAAAATGCACATCAAAACCCCAATAAGACACCACTTCTTCACTTTTAGTAGCTTGGCTACCATTAAAAAAATATTGAGAAGAATATAGAGAAGTTGGACCCCTTGTACATTTCTGGTAGGAATGTAAAATGTTGTGACAGCCAGGGGCACCTGGGTGGCTCAGTGGGTTAAAGCCTCTGCCTTAAGCAGCTCAGGTCATGATCCTGGTGTTCTGGGATCAAGCCCTGCATCAAGCCCTGCATCGAGCCCCGCATCAGGCTCTCTGCTCAGCAGGGAGCCTGCTTCCACCTCTCTCTCTCTCTGTGCCTGCCTCTCTGCCTACTTGTGATCTCTGCCTATCAAATAAATAAATAAAATCTTAAAAAAAAAAATGTTACAGCCACTGTGGAAAATAGTCTAGCAATTTCTCAAAAAGTTAGTTATCATATGACCCAACAGTTGTGTGCCTTAGACCCAAGAGAACTGAAAACATATTTCACAAAACCTTGTACATGAACATTCAACTAGTATTATTCATAGCAACCAAAAATGAAAACAACCCAAATGTCCACTAACTGATGGATGGATAAACAAAATGTGGTGCATCCATATAATAGAATATTTTTCAGTCATATAAAGAAATGAAGTACTGACTGAAACCTGTTATAACATGGATGAACTGTGGAAATGTGCTAAATAAAAGAAACCAGATATAAAAGACCACATATTTTATGATTCATATGAAATGTCCATACAGCTAGTCCACAGAATTAGAAAGTAGATTACTGGTTGTTAGGGAATCGGGATATGCAGGAATTAGGAGGCACAGAGTTTCTTTTTAGGGTGATGAAAATAATCTGGAATTAGATTGTGATGTTTGCACACCACTGTGAATGTACTAATGTATTAAAACCACTGATTATACATTTTAAAGTGGTCAGAATAGTTAAAATTTGCATGATATAAATGGTTGTTTACATTATGTAAATTTTTTCTCAATTAAAAACTTGATAGTTTATTGGATGAATGTTTTTTCTGATCATGATCTTAAAACAAATTAAGTGTATTACTTTGATTAGAATATTTACTCAATTTAAAAAACCATCCATAGGGCACCGGGTGGCTAAGTTGGTTAGCATCTGACACTGGCTCAGGTCGTAGTCTCAGGGTCCTGGTATTCAGCCTGCATCAGGCTCCATGCTCAGCTGGGAGTCTGCTTGGCCCTCTCCCTCTACCCCTCCCCCCCTCCGCTTGTGGTCTCTCAGATAAATAAAATCTTTTTAAAAGGCCATCCATATAACAATGCTGTTCAATGAGCATCATTTTTTTTTTCCTGAGTAAGGCACACAACTCAAAGAATTGCAAATTGTCAACCAGTCAGAATTAGCATTCTGTAGCACAGAAAACTATAATATGTCTAATGCTAGACCTAAATAGATACTCTTATTAACTCTGTTTGGGGCGGGGAAACGGAAGCTTGTTGGAGATTTTGCTGGTTTAGTTCAGATAATTCCAGGATTTTGTGAATATGAAATCTTCCCTGAAGCAAAAGACATGATTTTTCCCCCTCTTCAGCACATCTTGAAAGGAAACTGAGAGTATTGTAGAAACATGATGCTAAGTTGTTTTTCTAGTTTACTTATTTATTCATTTATTCCATAAATATTTCATAAGTATTTCTTTTTGGCAGGCATATGCTAAGCTTGGATCCACAAAAGACTAAAACATGCCTTCATTTAAGAAGGTATAAAACAGATAATATAGTGTAATCAAGAGAGAAAAAATAGAATAAAATGCAATGAGAAAAGACAAGAGGTTCAGGGTAGGTCTTTCCATAGGAGTTAATGCTTTGAGTTAATAATTCAAGCATGAATAAAGATGGTTAGACAAAAAAAGTATAGAAGTTGGGGAAAGAATGTAATGTTAGCAAGGATAGGTATGCAAGGCAGAGACAACAGACTAAGCAAAGATGGAGAAAAAGGCCATGGGGTATTTGAAAAAATACTGATAATGTGGCCGTGTCAGTGAATAATATACAAGCTGTGTGTGGAGGACATGAGACAGAAGGTAACCCAGGATATGATTATGAGAGTTTTGTAACCATGTTGACAAGCATAGACCTGCACAGGGAGGTGGGTCAGTGTGTTTCAGATTTGAATAATATGTCATTAAACCCTACAGAAAACAAGTCATATGAACTCTCAATATTAGGTTAAAATAGCTTTATGTTACAAACCCAATTTGAAGATAAACTCTGAATGCAAACATAAAATAAGCCAAATTTAACAAAATGAAGGATAAAAATCATATAACCTCAACAGATGCAAAAAAGCATTTGACAAAATTCATCCATTTATGATAAATGCTCTCAACAAAATGGGTATAGAGGGGATGTAACACAACATAATAAAGGCCATATGAGACAAGAGCACAGCTAAAGTCATACTTAATGGTGAAAAGCTAAGAGCTTTTCCTCTAAGATCAGGAATAAGACAAAGATGTCCACTTTCCCCACTTTTAGTCAACATAGTATTGGAAATCCTAGCCAGGGCAATTGGGGGATAGGGCAAGCATTCAAACTGGAAAGGAAGAAATAAAACTGTCACTATTTGCAGATGACACATTTTATAGGGAAAACCCTACAGACTCCACCAAAAGACTGTTAGAACTAATAAACAAGTTCAGTCAGTTGCAGGAAACAAAATCAATATAGAAAAACTAGTCAGTCATGTTTCTATACACTAATAACAAACTAGTAGAAAGAGAAATTAAGAAAATAATCCTATTTACAACTGCATCAAAAGGAAGGGAATAAATATGAATAAATTGAACCAATGAAGTAAAAGACCTATGCACTGAAAATTGTAAGACACTTATGAAAGTAATTAAAGAAAATGCAAGTAAATGGGAACATATTCTGTGTTTATAGATTGGAAGTTTAATATTACTAAAATGTCCATACTCTCCAATGCAATCTACAGGTTCAGTGCAATACCTGTGAAAATCCTAATAGCATTTTCACATAAATAGAACAAAGAATCCTCAAATTTGTATGGAACCACAAGAGACACAGAATAGCCAGAGCAATCCTGAGAGAAAACAAAGTTGGTGATATCATGCTTCCTGATTTCAAACCATATTACAAAGCTATAATAATTAAAATAGTACAGTATTGGCATAGAAACAAACACAGATTCATGGAACACAATAGAGAACTCAGAAATAAATCTGGGTAGGGGTGTAAGGGTGTCAGTTAACTATCTGACACTTGATTTTGGCTCAGGTCATGATCTCAGGGTTGTGAGATCAGGTCCCATTTCAGGCTCTGCACTGGGTGTGGAGCCTACTTGAGATTCTCTCCCTCTCTCTGCCACCCTCCCCTGCCCCACTGTTCATGCATGCTCTCTCTCTAAAATCAATCCAGGTACATATGGCCAATTTGTAACTTACAACAAAAAAAGAAAGAATATACAACGAAGAATGGACAGTCTCTTCAATGAATGGTGCTGGGGTAACTACACAGCTACATGCAAAAGAATGAAACTTGACCACTGTCTTACACCATATACAAAAATTACCTCAAATTGGATTAAAGATTTGAATGTAAGACTTAAAGTCATAAAATGTCTAGAAGAAAACTTAGGTGGTAAACTCTTAGACTTGGATCTTGGTGATGCTTTCTGGATTTGTCAGCAAAAGTACAAGCAACTAGAGCAAAATAAACAAGTGGGATACATCTAACTAGAAAGCTTTTGTAGAGCAAAGGAAACCATCAACAAAATGAAAAGGCAACTTACCTAATGAAAGAGTGGGTATTTGCAAATATCTACTAAGGGATTAATACCCAAAAATATACATAAAGAAAACATGAAACTCAATAGCAAAAAAACAAATAATCTAACTTTAAAATGGGCAAAAGATCTGATTAAGCAATTTTCCAAAGAAGACATACAGATGGCCAACAGGTATAAGAAAAGATGCTCGTCACTAATCATTGGGAAAATGCAAATCAAAACCACTGATACCCCAATAACAAAGTAGCAGAAAGAAATTAAGAAAACAATCCCATTTAAAATAGAATAAAAAATCCCATCCAAATCTGGGAATGAACCTAACAAAGGAGGTGAAAGACCTGTACTTTAAAAATGATAAAACACTGATGAAAAAAATTAAAGATGACACAAACAAATGGAAAGATATACTATGTTCATGGGGGACCACCTGGGTGGCTCACTCAGTTGTGTCCAACTCTTGATTTCCGCTCAGGGTCTGATCTCACGACCCTGATCAAGCCCCACGTTGGGCTCTGGGCTGTGTGTGGAGCCTACTTAAAAAACAAAAAACAAGAAAATGATATACCATGTTAATGGACTAGAAGAATTAATACTGTTAAAATGTCCATACTACCCAAAGCAATCTACAGACTGAGTGCAATCCCTATCAAAATGCCAACAGAACTTTTTATAGAACTAGAACAAATAATACTAAATTTATATGAACTACAGAAGCCCCCCCCCCCCCCAATAGCCAAACCAATTTTGAGAAAGAACAGAGCTGGAGATACTACAGTCCCAGATTTCAAGATACACTACAAAGCTGTAGTAATCAAAACAGTATGGTACTGGCACAAAAGTAATACACATAGATCAAGAGAAGAGAATAGAGAGCCCAGAAATAAACCCGTGATTATATGGTCAATTAATCTATGACAAGGGAGGCAAAACTGGAGGGAAAACTGGACAGCTACATGAAAAAGAATGAAACTGGACTACTTCTCAAGCCATACACAAAAATAAACTCAAAGTGAATTAAAGACTTAAATATAAGATGTGAAATCATAAAACTCCTAAAAGAAAACATGGACAGTAATCTTTTTTTAACATGGACCTTAGCACCATTTTTCTACATATGGCTCCTTAGGCATGGGAAGCAAAAGCAAAAATTAACTACTGAGACTATAGCAAAATACATTTTTGCATGGGGAAGGAAAGCATCAACAGAATGAAAGGGCAACCTACTGAATGGGAGAAGATACAAATGACATATTGGATAAGGGGTTAATTTCTGAAATACATAAATACTTATATTACACTACACCAAAAAAACCAAATAATCAGATATAATAAATGGGCAGAGGACCTAAACAGACATTTTTCCAAAGAAGACATAGAAATGGCCAACAGACACATGAATGAAAAGATACTCAGCAACACTATTCATCAGCAAATCAAAACCATAATGATATATCACCTAACACCAGTCAGAATGGCTAGAACACAAAAGACAAGAAATAGCAAGAATTGGTGAGGATATGGAAAAAAGAAAAGCCTTGTGCACTATTGGTGGGAATGTAAACTGGTGTAGCTAATGTGGAAAACAGTATGGAGTTTCCTCAAGAAATTAAAAATAGAAATACCATATGATCCAGCAATTCCATGACTGGGTATTTATTTTAAAAAAATGAAAACAATAATTTGAAAAGACATGCACCTTGTCTAAGGCCATACCACCCTGAACGCGCCCGATCTCGTCTGAAAAGACATGCACCTCTATTTATTACAGTTATGTGCAATAGGCAAGATAAGGAAGCAACCTAAGTATTCATCAGTAGATGAATGGATAAAGAAAATGTGATATATATGTATATATATATAGTGGTATATATGCATGTATTATATAATGTATATATGTATATATAATAGTATAATGGAATATTACTCAGTCATAAGAAAGAAAAAGATCTTGCCATTTGCAACAGCATGGATGGACCTAGAGGATATTATGTTTAGTGAAATAAGTTAAACAGAGAAAGACAAATACTGTGATTTTGCTTATATGTGGAATCTAAAAAATGAAACCAAACAACAAACAAAAAACCAAAAGGAGAAACAGACCCAGAAATACAGAAAACAAATTGATAGTTGCTGGGGGGTAGAGGGCAGATTGGGCAAAATGGGTGAAGGGGAGAGTAGAGGCTTCCAGCTGTGGAATAAATCATGAGGATGAAAGGCATACTATAGGGAAACAGTTCATGGTATTGTAATAGCATTGTAGCTATACTTGTGGTGAGCATAGCATAACATAACCAAGTTGTCAAATCACTATGCTGTACACCTGAAACTAGTATTGTGTGTCAAATACACCTCAATAAAACATTTTTAAACCAAAATGAGATGTCACTGCATGCCTGTCATAATGGCTAGTATCAAAGAGACAGAAAAGATCTAAAAGATAAGTGTTGGTAATGATATTGAGAAAAGGGAACCCTTGTACACTGTTGGTGGGAATGGAAATTGGTATAATCAATATGGAATACATTACAGAGGGCCCTCAAAAAATAAAACTACTATAACTACTATATGATCCAGCAAATCCATTTCTGGGTATTTATCTGAAGGAAATGAAGAAACCATTTGGAAAAGATACTATTCATCGCAACATTATTTGCAATAGCTAAGACATGGAAACAACCTAAGTGCCCACTGTTGGATGAATGAATAAAGAAAATGTGGCATGTATACAATGGAACATTATCAAGCCATAAAAAAGAAGGAAATCCCATCATTTACAACAATATGGAGAAAGTCAAGGGTATTATCCTAAGTGAAATAAGTCACACAGAGGAAAACAAATACCTTATGATCTCACTTATATGTGGAATCTAAAAGAAAAAAATAAAAGAAAAAACTCATAGATACAAAGAACAAATTGGTGGTTGCCAGAGCCAAAAGGTGGGGGTAAAATGGATGAAAGAGGATCAAAAGGTATAAACTTTCAGTTGCAAAATAAATAACTTCTGTCAAAATATATAAAACAAAAGGAGCAGGCTTCACATGTTTTAGTAAAGATCAAATTGCCACAACATGATATGTGTACTCAATGCTTTGCCATAAGTATTACACAATATGTTAAACTACCATGGGAAAAAAAAAGCATCCAAAAATAATAGCATTCCAAAAAAGTTGTTAAGAAAGTGTTAAATAGCTTGGAAATTGGCAATACATTAAGTACATTAAAAAAAAAACCAAAAACCCAAAAAGTTCTATCCAAATAGTCAAATTCATAGAAACAAAGAACTGTGGTTTCCTGGGTTTGGGAGAGGGGAGGAGAAAACGGGAAGTTATTCAACAGACAGAGTTTCAGCTTTGGCTTTGCAAGGTTAAAAAGTTCTAGAGCTCTGTTGCACAGCAAGGTGAATAGCTAGTGCTACTGATCTGTACTCAAAATGGTAATTTCATGTTATGGAGTTTTTTTTTTTTTTTAAAGATTTTATTTATTTGACAGAGAGAGATCACAAGTGGGCAGAAAGGCAAGCAGAGAGAGAGAGGAGGAAGCAGGCTCCCTGCGGAGCAGAGAGCCCGATGTGGGACTCGATCCCAGGACCTCTGAGATCATGACCTGAGCTGAAGGCAGAGGCTTAACCCACTGAGCCACCCAGGTGCCCCCTCACGTTATGGAGTTTTTAAAGCACAATTAAGGAAGGAATGAAGAAAGAGAAAGGAAGTGGGGAGAGGAAGAAGGAGGGAAGGTAGGGAGGGAGGGACGAAGGAGAGAAAGGGAAGGAGGAAGGAAAAAGAAAAAAGGAAAAAAAAAGGAAAGGAAACGAAATGAAAGGAAGAAAGATGTGTTAAACAGTAGAACTTCAAAACCAGACTTTAGTACACAGCCAAATCAATTGTGGAGTTTTGCAAGCATGTAGATGTCCCAGACCTACAGAATTAAAACCTCTAATAGTAGAAGCCTGACACATGAGTTTTTAAAAACATCCCATTCACAGATGATTCTGAGAATCAAATGTTGAAAACTACTGATTTAACTGGGGAGCACAGAAGAAATGATAAACATGGATGACTGTAGCAACACAGTCAGATTGTCTACTCTGTTTCTGGTCTTTTTTATGAGAAGTGACCCTCCTTTGGTTTATTGAGAGTGAATAAAATCCTGTATGTGACATGTCCACTTAACTCTCGAGCGCCTGCTCCTGGCTTCCCAGTTCTTCGTCTGCCCTATCTTTACTTGGTGTTTGAATACTAGCTTGCTTTTGGAGCACTGGTCCCTTTGGGTAATACTCCTGCCAATCTTGGCCTCAAGGAACCCACATATGTCTGCTGCCTTGTCTAGCCTCCCAGTCAGGATAGGGCAAGAATCAGGAAGTCATCCTGGAAACCAAGGGAAAAGAAGGTGTGGTCAACAAAACTTACAGAAAGGTCAAATAAATGAGGGCTAAAAACAGCACATGGATAGGATGATGGAATAGGGAGCAAGTAGAGAACTAGAAATCAGATTACAGTGGGTTGAAGAGTCAGTAGATGCTGAGAATGCAACTTTTTGTGTAAACTATGCTTTGAAGAAGTATTACAAAGAAGGGAAAGAGGAGATAATTCAATGATTTGAAGGACAGGAGAGGACATAAATATAGTTTTCCTTTTAAAAAAAAATGATGGGGGGCGCCTGGGTGGCTCAGTGGGTTAAAAGCCTCTGCCTTCGGCTCAGGTCATGATCCCAGGGTCCTGGGATCGAGCCCCGCATCGGGCTCTCTGCTCTGCAGGGAGCCTGCTTCCTCCTCTTTCTCTGCCTGCCTCTCTGCCTACTTGTGATCTCTGTCTGCCAAATAAATAAATAAAATCTTTAAAAAAAATGATGGGGCATGTTTGCTTGCTGAAGACAAACAAGACATTATTGAAGCTCGTGGAGTTGGGGGATGGGTAGGATTGGTGACTGATGGACCAGGTTTTGGAAAGATGAACAGGTAGATCCTAGAAAACACTGACAGGGTTAATCCTAAAGAGAAGAGGTTCTTCAGATTAAAAAAAGAGGGAAGGATGGCACAATCATGCAGAATTATTTTCTTCTAATGAACTTTAAAAAAAAATGTTACTTCTCTTGAAGTAGGAAATGAGGTTTCTTGTTGAGAGGGATGAGGAAGAGGAATCAAAGAGAAGATGTAAAAGCTGGTATAACTGCCACAGGAGACTTGAGAGGGAATTTATTGAGGCCAAGCAAAAGGATTGGCAAGTAGCATAGAAGATCAGCTGAGGCAGAAAAGTGTAGGTCTTTATTGGCCCCAGTTTGCAAGGTTGTGCAATCTTTTGGAGCAATGTTGAGCATCCCAGAAATGGGAGTACAAGCAATGGAAGACTAATTTCTTTGAGGGAATGGCAGGATATCCAAAATATTTATAGAATTGAATCATTTGATTTGAGTGGTCATGCACTCAAGTGCATGACCCCAAGGGTCAGACCGTGTAGTTAAGGAAATTAAGTCAGTGAGGCTGGCATTCTGGAAAAATAGGTCCTGGTAAGTTTAAAAGACAAGTTTAGGGAAAACAAGAAAGTGAGTGCTTAACACAAAGATGTATCAGGGAGTTGTGCTATATATTTTTGCATTGAGAAACCTAGAAGATAAAGACACTGGGGAACCTACAAGAACTACCAGCCTGGACCACCACTGGAAATTGCCAAGAACTGTCTGCAGCCTTGACACAATTCACTATCACCAGCATTCCAGCTGTCAGACAGTAGGTGGAAGGCTTGCAGAGAGCAAGAGCCTGCTGAGGGCTTTGACTAGAACCAATGGTGGCGCTGCTGTTGGAAGAAGGAGACAGAGTTTGTATGGCCATTTCTTCTACATCTCAGTCTTCTCCCTTGATGTCAGAGTTCAGTAAAGATTGCTAGCTTTAAAAAAAAAAAAAAACAAGAATGCAAAATTTTTCTCAAGAAACACAGTACTAGGTTATAGGTCCAGAAACTTTTGTTGGAAACCTGAGCCAAATGTAGAGATGTTAAGTTGTATGCAGCTCTCAGATTCTGGGCAAGCTACAGGCTGGTAAGAAAAACACATTTAATAAAATGTAACACACAGAGATATTAGTGGTCTGCTAAAGGCTTGAAGGTTTGCAGTGGCAGACTAGTGTCAGAATATCAGGTCCTTATTCCTTAAAGCAGTACTTTTATAATTGGTATAAAGAAATACTTCTAATATCAGACACTTTATCTACCATGTTTTTACAAATATTCTAGTCTATTCCCCCTGATCAGGAAGGATAGAACCTGGTTCTTAAAATTAACCTTAGAAAATAACTGTAACCAGAAAACTATATAAAACAAAGAGTTATCGATTGGCATTTAAACTTCTCAAAAGCTTAAGTATTTTTAAGTCTCATGTTAAAAAAATACTCAAGCATAATACCTCATAAAGTCATTATATAGTCTGATAAAAACTCAAGATTATTTGCCATAAAGTGGTATCACTGCCTTGACTGCCACTAGAGGTCAGCACTTGACTCTCCATCTGGTTTTATATGGTTGGGGGGAATCAATTCTCTAAAACAGATCATCATTTATGGTTCCTATTGTTATCTCATGCCATCTGTCTCGAATCACGAATGTGACTGTGGATCACAGAGAACTAGAGAACACCCTGACAATTGCTGGGGTGAGCTGTTCTATTCCATCTGCAAATGTGAGGAAATCATAGGACTGTGTAATGTGGCCTTCAGAGGGCCTGGGTGCCACGGTGGCAGAATACTTCAATCATATACTACGGCAGCAGGTGTTCCAGAAATAATTACATGGCAGGGCAGTGTTGGCATCATTATTTGCAATTTGAAGCTAAATGGCGCCCTGAATTTTCTATTTTGTCTTTTTTGCAGGAAATCTGCACTAATCCTCACCCCATGGCTCTCTTCCTTGAGCCCCACTAACACTCTTGTTCCTGATTTCTTTCAGCCGCAGACTGTATTGAGGTTCTTGTGGGGAAGGAAAATGTACTGGGTAGAAATGCATGCAAGTGTTTGTCAAGGGTTCAAGGGATTTGGGGGCTGATCAAGAGAAACGATATGACCATGAGAGGCAGTAACACACAACCAGATTTATTGGGTGTGGCTCAAACAGGATTGCTTGTGAGGGGAAGACCCTCACAGTGTGAGACCATCCAGAGGCTTACAGCTTGGGAACCACCCTCAGAAGGGGAGGGGATAAGGGAACTCAGAGAGGAGGGGGGGGCAAGAACATTGGAAAGGGGGCTTGTATGTCTGGGTGATATCACTCAGGAGCATAGTAGGAAATCTCTTGAGTCAGACAGCTCCAGAGAGCCATGACAGCTTGGGGTCTCAGAACCATAAGCCTCTATCTTATCAATGGCTCCCACACGTAGGGTGAGGTCTTTCAGGATATAAAGTGAGTAGGCTCTAAAAGGGTGATAATCTGTTTCTTTGGGGTATTTTAAAAAAATTAAATGTGTAAAAATTTGAGTTTCACTCTGCTCAGCTTTTGAGCTAATGGGTCTCGGCTTGCATAAAGAAATAGACAATACATAGAGGCAATCTTTGGGCCATTTATATAACAGTGGTATAAAGCCTTTTGTGCAATTAACATCCACAGTTGACCCTTGAACAACATGCATTTGAACTGTGCTGGTGGTTCACTTCTATGTGGATTTTTCTTTTTTAGGTAACTATAGCCCAATACTGTAAATCTATATTCTCTTTATTTTCTTAACAACATTTTCTTTCTCTATTTTATTGTAAAAATACAGTAAAAATTGACTGTTTATGTTATCAGTAAGGCTTCTGTCAACAGTTGGCTATTAGTTGTTAAGGCTTGGGGGAATTGAAGTTATACATGGATTTTTGACTGTGTGTGAGGTCGGCACCCCTTACCCCGACATTGTTCAAAGGGTTGACTGTACTTCAAGGAGGTGATGGAGACTTAAAAGATAACCAGGAGTTCCTGGTTATCACTGACAAAGTAATTTTGATTGGTTCTGCCTTCCACTGAGAGAAACTAGAAAAACTGGAAAAAAATTGTATTTTTATATATACATCTTAAAAAAGCAATTGAGATTAAAGAATTACTGCTGATTAGGTCACGATAAGGAAGAAGAGCAGCTGAGAGGCTGAGGAGGACTCTACAGAGAAAGGAGAAAAATTTGGGACCCTACCTGACAAGTATGGGAGTCCTACAATTCTGTTTAGACTCTGCAGTGCTATACCCCAGGACACAGGGAAAAATGGAAGTAAATCATCTGTGGCTCACTATTACTTTTGTGGTCCTCCGTAAACCATATTCCCTGGTATTCATGTCCTTGTATGGTCCTCTTGAATCTGGACTGTTTCTCTGACCTAATTTAACCAGCAGAATGTGGCAGAATAGTGATGGTGTATCTTAAATCCTAAAAAGGCTCAGCAGCTTCTGCTTTTGCAGTCTGGTTTAAGTCAGCCACCTCTTAAGAAATATAACTATCCTGAGATTATCAAATACTGGGGCTCCTTACCAAGTCACATGGAGAAGCCACATGGGGAAGAGATCCCAGTCAACAGCCCTCACGGAGCTCTCAACCAGAGCCAGTACCAACTTAACAGCAGGTCAGTGAGGCCATCTTGGAAGCAAATCCTCCAGCTCCAGCTGAGCAGTCCTAGCCAAAGCCAGAGCACAGAAAAACTCCCCACCAAGGTCTGCCTGATTACATTGCAGGCAAATCAATAAAATGTTTGTTGTTTTAAGCTGTTAAATTTCACCATACTTATTATACAGAAACAGATAATAGTATAATAGTAAACACCAGTCTTTATGGATTGTAACTGAACTTTAGCCATCGGGGTGACTGAAAAAATCTCAGCACCTAATACTGGACTGTGATGACCCCAGTTCTATAAATGCCTCCAGATACCTGAAAGTAGGAAATAAAACTGCTCTCTGGTATAAGACAATAATTGGACATAGTCCAATTATTTCTTTTAAAATTGTTTTCCAGTTCTATTGGGAAATAATTGGCATACATCACATGTAAGTTTAAGGTGTACAGCATGATGATTTGATTTACATACAATGTGAAATGATTGTTGCAATAGGCTTAGCTAACATTCATCATGTCCTATAGATACAAAAGAAGGAAAGAGAAAAAAATTTCTGCTTACCATAAGAACTCTAAGGATTTACTTTTTCACCAACTTCCTATATGTCATATTCTTTTGAACTTCCTATTTTTTAATTTAATTTTTTAAAGATTTTCATAATTTATTTATTTATTCCTGAGAGAGAGAGAGAGAGAGAGAGAAAGGCAGGCTTAGGGAGAAGCAGGCTCCCTACAGAGCAAGGACCCAGGTGTGGGACTGAATCCCAGAAGCCTGGGATCATGACCTGAGCTGAAGGAAGATGCTTAACCGACTGAGCCACCCAGGCACCCCTCCTTTAAACTTTTAAAATACAATATCTGAAAAATAAATACAATATCTGGCCAAAGTGATAAGCATAGAAGTCAAGACAATATGAACAAAAATCACCAGAAATGAGACAATAGACACAGCACCACAGACAACCTCAGGTATTAGAATTATCAGATATAAATTTTAAAATATCTATGATCAAAAAATAAAATACAAGAGGAATATTTCAAATGATAAAAGTTCAATTCACTGGGAATGTTTAATAGTTCTTAATTTGTATGCTTCAAAAACCGCAGCCTAAAATACAGCAAAAAGTGACAACTATAAGGAAAAATATGTAAACCTACAATCACAGTGGCAGACTGCAGGTTTAACAAACCTTGTTTGATAGAGTAGTAAAATGCCCAAGGATTTAGAAGATTTGAACAAAAAAATTATCAAATAAAATCTAATGCTCTTATACAAGAAGGAAGCATTTAACAGGTATGGAATGTATTCTGTAAAGTATACTATGTATTCTTATAAGTTCACATGAAACATTTACAAAAACTGAATAAATAGAGACATAAAGCATCTCTCAAATTTTGAAGGATTTAAATAAAAATATTTTTCACTATAGCACACTCAAGCTTGAGAGCAAAAACTAAAAGATAACTAGAAAATTCCAATATATTTGAAAATTTGGAGGCACAATTTAAACTAATTCATCAGATCAATGGAACAGAATACAGAACCCACAAATGGACCCTCAATTCTATGGTCAACTAATCTTCGACAAAGAAGGAAAGAATATTCAATGGAAAAAAGACAGTCTCTTCAACAAACGGTGTTGGGAAAATTGGGCAGCCACATACAGAGGAATGAAACTGGACCATTCTCTTACAGCATACACAAAGATAAACTCAAAATGGATGAAAGACCTATATGTGAGACAAGAATCCATCAAAATCCTAGAGGAGAACACAAGCAGTAACCTCTTCAACATTGGCCACAGTGACTTCTTTCAAGACCTGTCTCTAAAGGCAAGGGAAACAAAAGCCAAAATGAACTTCTGGGACTTTGTTGAGATAAAAAGCTTTTGCGAGCAAAGGAAAGAGTCAACAAAACTGAGAGGCAACCCATGGAATGGGAGAAGGTATTTGCAAATGATATTACAGTGCTTCTCCCCCCTGACTGCTCCGGTAGCCTGAGGCTCTGGTGGGCGAGCAGCTTCTGCTTCCCAGCAGGGGGAGGGTCTGAGATGCTGCAGTGCTGGCAGGTGCACAGGTGATGGTGGTCCTGTGGGTCCCGGCCCCACACTCCCAGGAGACAAGGGTCTGCTCTGTTATTAGGAAGGTGTAGGAGACCACTGGATGGGTCCATCGTCCTGAGCAGAGGTTGACCGATGTCCCTTTCCCAGAAGACCACAGCCAGTGGGGAGGGAAGCAGCAGCTGCCGCAGGAGTTGTGAAGGCTCCTCTGTGACCCCGCTTTCCCTACTGCCCAGGGTGAGTCTGTATACCAGGGCTGGTATACAAGATCTATAAAGAACTTTTCAAACTCAACACCCAAAAAACAAATAATCCAGTCAAGAAATGGGGAGAAGACATGAATAGACACTTCTCCAAAGAAGACATACCAATGGCTAACAGACAAATGAAAAAGCATTCAACATCACTAGCCATCAGGGAAATTCAAACCAAAACCACAATGAGAGACCACCTTATACCAGTTAGAATGGCAAAAATTAACAAGAAAGGAAATAAGTGTTGGGGAGGATGTGGAGAAAGGGGACCCTCTTACACTGTTGGTGGGAATGCAAACTGGTACAGCCACTCTGGAAAAGAGTATGGAGGTTCCTCAAGCTCTAAAAATAGAGCTACCCTATAACCCAGCAATTGCATCACTAGGTATTTACCCCAAAAGTACAAAACTAGTGAAAAGAGGGGCACATGCACCCCAATGTTCATAGCAGCAGTGTCCATAATTGCCAAATTGCGGAAGGAGAGGAGATGCCCTTCAACAGAGGAATGGATAAAGAAGATGCAGTTCATATATACAGTGGAATATTATTCAGTCATCAGAAAGGATGAATACCTGTCATTTGGATCTACGTGGATGGAATTGAAGAAGATTATGCTAAGTGAAATAAGTCAACCAGAGAAAGACAACTATCATATGGTTTCACTCATATGTGAAACATTGGGAATAGAGCAAAGGACAACAGGGGAAGGTAGGGAAAATTGAATGGGAAGAAATCAGAGAGGGAGATAAACCATGGGAGACGCTGGACTCCAGGAAACAAACTGAGGGCTGCAAAAGGGAGGGGGTGGGGGTATGGGGGTAGCTGAGTGATGGGCATTAAGAAGGGCATGTGGGATGATGAGCACTGGGTGTTATACGTAGCTAATTAATCACTGAACACTACATCAAAAACTAATGATGTGCTATATGTTGGCTAATTGGACATCATTAAAAAAAAGAATACATATAGCAAATAATGTGTTAAAAAACAATTAAAATGAGAAAATATCTAGAAGTGAACATTACATATTAAAACTTGTGGAATGAGTAGTACTTAGAGGAAAATTTATAGAATTAGATACACATACTAGAAAACTGTGTCCAGCAATAAATTAAAAAATAATACATAATGACCAAGTTGAGTTTATCCAAGCACACAGACTTCATTTAACATTAGAAAACCAATCAATCACATTGACAGAGAGAGGGAGAAAAAATGTGTTTCCTCAATAGATGCTGAAAAAGCATTTGATAAAATTCAACATCAATTGACTGTTAGTGAATAGTAAAAGAGAAGAACTTGCTTTTTTAAAAGATATTTATTTATTTATTTATTTATTTATTTATTTCAGAAAGAGAGAAAAAGAGAGCACAAGCTTGGGGAGGAGCAGAGGGAAAGGGAGCGAGAGAATCTCAAGCAGACTCTGTGCTGTGCACGGAGCCTAATGCAGGGCTTGATCCCATGACCCTGAGATTATGTATGACCTTAGCTGAAGTCAAGAGTTAGACACTCAAACAACGGAGCTATCCAGACACCCCCCAGAAGAACTTTCTCTTTAAGATACTAAGAGATACTTTAAAGTACCATATTCCAAACTATTATTGGCCCAGAAATAGCCAAGCAGACCAATGAAGCTGGACAATCTAGACATATATGGAAAGGATTTTATTTTTTAAATAAATGGTGCCGGGACAGTTGGATAACGATATTTTAAAGATGAGACTGGACACCTGCATTCTATCACATTGAAAAATCAGTGACAAATCAATTCCTGACTTCCATGTGAAAGGCAAATCTATAGAGGTTTTAGAGTTTAGAATTTATAGGATAATATCTTTCTGAATTCATGAAAAAGCTCATCAACTAAATTAAGAATTTCTGTTCATCAAAAGATTCCAGAAAGAAACTAACAAGTTCCCAGAAAGGGAGACTGTACATGCAATACATATAAATAACAACAGATTCACATATATAATACGTATTTTTTAAAATACTACAATTTAAACATCAAACTAAAAACAGACAAAAGACTATGCACTTAAATAGATGATATCCAAATGGCATATATATGTGTGTATAGATCAGCCTCATTAGTAATTAGGAAAATGCAAATTAAGCCACAAAGGTGGTGATGTATCACCAGACTGTCAAACACTCAATGTCCACCAATACCAAATGTCAGGGAGATGTGCACTGGGGCTCCTATATTGGTTTATTATGTTTTCACTTGGGTGTTAGCTTAGTCCAAGAGGGCACAGGAGTTCCACTGAACTTCCAATATTATGACAACTATCAAGTTCCATTATCGCAACTCTTGCCATCACCTGGGGTTGCTAATCTAGTTTGTTTTCACCTTCAACTCTGGTTTATAGCAGTTCATTTTCCTATTTATCACCAGTCTCCTTCCCATGATAGCCAATTTTTTCTAGAATGAATAGTCTATGTCTCAGCTCAGATTTTGCTTTCTTTTGCAGCCTGAGTTTTTTCAAACTCAGATTTTGCCTTTTTTTTTTTTTCTATCTTTGCAGTAGATGCTGACTCTGTCACAAGGGTAGTTTTAAGGGCTCTAGGATATGGGGGAAAAAATGACTCTTCCTTTTCTGTTATTTCCTTTTAGGCAGCAGGTAGCTTCTTCTGGGACATTGGAAGAGGGGCAATAAACTTTGTGGCGGAGAGAGCTTAGCAGAAAGTCACACCACAATGGAGAATTTTTTTTTTTAAGAGGAGGGTGGGTGCAAAGGGCAGAGGGAGAGGGAGAGAGAGAATCTTAAGCAGGTATACAGGCCTGCATCTCCCGACCCTGAGATCGTGACCTGAGCCTAAGTCAAGAGTAGGACGCTTAACCAACTAAGCTTCCCAGGCACCCCCATAATGGAGAAATTTTGAAATAGGAAACAATATGTGGTCATTGGAGAAACCAGCTGAAATGTATTGAGCAGGGAAAGGCAACTTATAGACACAGCCATGCCAGGATGGGACTTAGTTCCCAGAAGCTTAGATCCCCAAGGTTTCCTGTGACATTTCAACCCCATGGAGGTATATCTGGCCTAGAGGTGAGGGAACATGGTCAGAATCAGGTCTCAGATAACTTAGAGCCTGGTAGACAGCGGTAGGTAGATCTGATGTTAAGAGGATTAGATGTTAAGAGGAAGAAAACTGGGCAGAACACTGTAATTCTTATTAGAATTATGCTACTGCCTCAGAATAGGGGCATTAAGTAATTACAACTATATATCCCATGTTTATCTTATCTGCCACTCATTGAATTCACTATGCATTTCAGTTGACAGTTGTCATTGGATTTTGAAGTGGAAGTTAGAGGAATTGATGCTATTATTCTAACATTAGTTATAGCCATACCAGATTAATAGATGACTAACTATAGAGAGATTTAGAACAAAAGGCATACAATCTGGTTGAGTATTATGTCACTCTTAAGTATAAAATGAGAAATTATAAGATCTTTAAAATGAATTAGGTAAATTTTATATTTAAGTGTACTCTAGGCACTTCCCTTTTACTCTAAATTCCATACGTGCTTCCTTGCTCTATAGGCAATTCCCAAAGATGGGTCCTTGACCAACTACTTCCTGAGCAGTTGTGTAATTTTGGCAGCTGCCTCTGCTAGCCATATTTCCCAAGGATTCCTCAGAGCCAAGAGTATCTGCCAAGAGGAGTCAAAATGCTGCTGACGACCAGGAATTGGATTTGTTACAAATGGAGATGGTCCAGCCCTCTGAATTTGCCAAAGCTATTGTTAGAGGAGTGTGATAAATGGCTGAGTGCATCTGCCCTTGTGAGCTGACAGAGAGCTGAGCAGCTTAAAATATGACAGGAAGCCAGGCTTCTCTGGTTAAGTCTCGGGCAGTGTGTATCAGTCTACCACTGAAACCTAAAAACAAGGAAATTTATGCAAAGAGACACTTTCCAGGGGTTTCTTTTTTCAAGGCAGAAGTAATGGCTCTTGTATTTGATAGGCCTGGAAATGATTTCTGGGCCTAGTAGGGGGAAATGTGGCAATTGTATCCCAGGGCACAGTATGAGAATTCCAGGAATATCATCCCATTAAAATTAATGTGTTTAAAGGATCCATTTGATGTTTTTTTGATGATGATCACTGTATCATTGAAGTTAGAGGACTTCTTTCTTCCTTTTTCACCCCTTCTAATTTTGTGGTAGGTCACTTAAGAGAACTAAACATTCAGCTACTAAAAGAGAACAACATTTATAATGAGCTTGGAAATGCTTACAAAAGAAAACTGTGCAAAGTAATCTGTATATTTTTTGTAACAAGAAAAAAAAATCATCTATAATCCTAATGTGCAGCTATAAGCACTGTTAATTGTGGTTATAAACTTCCATGTTCTTCTTTCTTTTCTACTGATTTTTCTGCTTTATTTTTCCTTATATAAAGACATATATACCAATGTCTGTGTGTGTGTGTGTGTGTGTGTATGTGTCAAGGTCATTAAAGATTTCTATATCACTAAACCCAAGTGATCAATTTTCATCCTCATCATATTTGACATGTTAATGGTGTTTGACAGAAATGACCACTATCTTCCTCGAAATACTTTGTTCACTTAGATCCCAAGATGCCATATTCTCCAGATTTTTTCTTCTGCATCTTTGGCCTTTCTGTTTTAATCCCTCTGCTTGTTCTTCTTTCCTAAAGGCCAGTTTTTGGACTTCTCTTGGACCCACTCCCTTGGGAGTCTTTTCCAGTTTCACGGCTCTAAATACCATGTAACCACTGAGAACTCTCAAACATATATCTCCCACAATAATTCTTGCCAAAACTCCAGACTCATATATCTCTTTTACCTCCATGTCCACTTGGAAGTCCAATAGGCATCTCGAAGTTGTCTAAAATACAACTCTAAATTTTAGCAAACCATGCCCTACTGCAAGAACAAACAAAATCTCTTGCCAACTCATTAAATAGTAACTACAAACTTTTGTTTGCTCAGCCCCAAACTCTGGCACTATCTCTGATTTCTCTCTTTCTTTTATATCCCACATCCAATCCATCAGCTAGCCCTCAAAATACATTGAGAAACCAACCACTTCTCATTATATTTTCCACTACCACACTGACCAGAACCACCATGAACTTCGCTAAAGAGTGTCACTGCTTTGGGTTTTGTCTTATCCAACAGTTAATAATCCTTCTAAAACTAAAGACCGATCATACCACTCTTTTTCTCAAAAAACCCCAATGGCTTCCCATGCCACCTAGACCAAAAGCCAAAGTCCTTAAAAATGGTGTACTAACATTCTATGTGCCTTACTTTTTTAATTTAAAAATATAAAACAGGAAGCATGGTGATGGTTAAGAGCATGTGTTCAGGGTCAGATTGCCTGTATTCAAAGCTGGTTCTAATTATTAGTTGTATGATATTGGGCAAGTTACTTAACTTTCTGGTGGCTAAATTTCCTCATCTGTAAAATGGGATCATTATAATACCTATTTCATAGAGTTGTGAATATTAACAAATTAATATTTGTAACATGCTTATAATAGTGCTGATATATAGCAAAGATTATAAAAGATTTTTAAAATGACAAAATTTAAGCACTTATGCTATTGGCATGATTTCATCATGAATTCTGCACATCAAAAACATCTCCAGTGGTCCCATCTATAAGAATTTATAGATAACACAAATGTTTCTCAAAAAGCGTGAAATGGGGGCACCTGGGTGGCTCAGTGGGTTAAGGCCTCTGCCTTCGGCTCAGGTCATGATCCAAGGGTCCTGGGATTGAGCCCCGTATCGGGCTCTCTACTTAGCAGGGAGCCTGCTTCCTCCTCTCTCTCTCTGCCTGCCTCTCTGCCTACTTGTGATCTCTGTCTGTCAAATAAATAAATAAATAAAATCTAAAAGAAAAAAAGCGTGAAATGTTTTGGTTAAACAAATTTAAAAAGTGAACTATCATTGCTTTTGTTTATTCTGAGTTAAGAGTTGAAATAGATTTTATACCATGATTTATACTTTTAAGTACTTTGGTACTTTTTTTTTTTCCAATAACTGTATTTATTAGTCAATGCTCACCACAGTAAGTGAAGCTACCATCCATCACCATACAACAATATGCCAATATTATTGACTATATTCTATATGCTATACTTTTCATCCTCATGACATTTATTTTATAACAAAGTTTGTACCTCTTAATCCCCTATACCTTTTGTGCCCATTTCCTTTCCCTCTCCACTCTAGCAACCACCAGTTTGTTCTCTGTATTTATGAGTCTGTTTCTGGTTTTGTTCGTGGTTTGGTTGGTTTCGTTTTACATATTCTACACATAAGTGAAGTCATATAGTATTTGTCTTTCTCTGTCTGACTTATTTCACTTAGCCTCATACCCTTCAGGTCCATTCATGTGCAAATGGCAAGATTTCATTCTTTTTTATGGCTCAGTAATGTTCCATTATGCATATACACCATATATTATCCATATCCATACCCATATTCATCTATCAATGAACACTTAGGTGGCTTCCATATCTTGGCTATTGTAGATGATGCTGCAGTAAACATAGGGATGCATATATCTTTTCCAATTAGTGTTTTTGTTTTCCTTGGGTAAGTACCCAGAAGTAGAATTACTGAATCATATGGTACTTCTATTTTTAGTTTTTGGAAAAAGCTCCATACTGATTTTTATAGAGGCAGCAAGAATTCATATTCCACCAACAGTGCACAGGGTTTCCTTTTCTCCATATCCTTGCCAACATTTATTTTTTCTTGTCTTCTGATACTGGCCATTCTGATTGGTGTGAGATGATATCTCGTTGTGGGTTTGATTTGCATTTCCCTGATGATTAGTGATGTTAAGCATCTTTTTACATGTCTGTTGGCCATCTGTATGTCTTGCTTGGAAAAATAACATTTTTTAATTTTTTAAAAATTATTTATTTATTTATTTTTAAAGATTTTTTTTTTTTAATTTATTTGACAGAGAGAGATCATAAGCAGGCAGAGAGGCAGGCAGAGACAGAGAGGGGGGAAGCAGGCTCCCTGCTGAGCAGAGAGCCTGATGTTGGTCTCGATCCCAGGACCCTGAGATCATGACCTGAGCTGAAGGCAGAGGCTTTAACCCACTGAGCCACCCTGGTGTCCCCCTATGCCCATTTTTAAATCACATTATTTTTTAAGCACGATGCTGAGCTGCTTAATCACCTACTTCCTAACCAGCAATACTTTAATTCCTAAAATAGGTGAGATTTCTTTCTTCCAGTTTACTATGTAGATTGACTTATAAAGTACACTTTACTTTTCTGTTCTATTTATGGTCCATTATTATTGCATTAAAATGAAATGGTTTAATCTAAACAAAAACAAAAGCTTAGGGTATATTCCTACATATATAGCTATCATGGCCACAGTAGAGAGAAAAAGTCATACAAGATTTCCAGTACCGAGTTATAAAATTCATTGAGTGTGTGTAGTAGAAAAATTACTACAGGCTTTTTTTACATGGTTTTAATCATTATTTAAATCTGTCTGTAAAGGAAAGTGAAGGAAATGGCCACCAGTTACTCCCCTGACAATCACAGCTCAGTTCTTACATTCATTTCACAGGGTTATACTTGAGTATAACTGAAGAATAAATAACCCTCAAATATCTCCCTCCCCCTCACACACTGTAACATAACACATACACATACCCTTCAGGAACAGAGAAGAGAGCACTTTTTACACAAGTAAATTTCTACAGATTATTCGAAATGGAAAGACCTATTTGAAAAGAAGTCAAATATACATTCGAAAACAAAGGAAGTCATAGTAGCTGCTCATTAAAACGAAAGGGACTAAGGATTTGTGTGAGATTTGTGAAAAGGGTCATATTATTTATCCAAGGTAATATGAATCAGATTTTTTTTGACAGTTGAGTTTAACTTTTTGAATATGTGGTATGAAGTTTTGTTAATTCTAGAAACTTGTTCCAGTTCTAAGTGGAATTTTGATATAAACTGACCCTATTGCACGAACTCTTAAAGGCCTCTGCATGTTGAAGTGGGCCACTGATCAGCTCCCAGGTAAAAATAAAGTTCACATATTTGCCAACAACAAAAACATACTCCACAACTATGCAGCAGTTTGAGAATTCCTTTGAGGATGTGAGGACAGAAACAATCCTACTGTGCCTGCACATTAGAAACAAGAAACAACATCTGATGAAAACTTGCTCAGTTATACCAACATTTTTGTGAAATTTACCACCTCACAGTAATTGCCTATAAACACAACGTACAAATGAATAGCTTTCCTCCTAAAATGTTGCTGCAATTGTTGTCAAATAACCCTTTTCCTCACTTTTTTTTAATTTTAAAAGAAAATTGGCCCTGAAACACCATCCAGACAAGAATCCAGATGACCCAGCTGCTGCTGAGAAGTTTAAAGAAATCAACAACGCCCACACAATACTTACTGACATGTCAAAGAGAAACATATATGACAAGTATGGATCTCTGGGACTCTATGTGGCTGAGCAATTTGGAGATGAAAATGTTAATACCTACTTCATGCTGTCAAGCTGGTGGGCAAAGGTAAAGCAGTTTTTTCTTTTAAAAATGATATCCTAGAAAAATCATGGTATTATTCACTCTTTAGACTCCATTTCAGAGAAAACCTAACCTTCACTGTATTACTAAACTCTTGTAAATAAAAAGAGATACCGCTTTGACCAAAAGTTGTTATTTGAGGATCCTTTTTGTTTTGTTTTAGCTCATCAAATAATTATAAAATACAGCATGACTTAAAATACCTCTAGACATTCGTTATAATTGAATTTGAGGCTTTAGGTTAATTCTGACTGCCCTCCCTCTCCCTGTAATGACTAATTAAGAACTGACTCACTGCTCAAAAACAAAAATAATTTATTAGTGTGACAAGCGCTTAGTAAATCATTATAGGCCAAATTTAGCCATGTACTTTACTATCTATAGCATAAGCTACCTGAGCAAACATAGTACTTGGGAGAATGTGTGGTAATTATGTCATGGTCTCACATGGGGCCTGACTTCAAGTAGTGGAGAAGGAAATAAGCTGGAAAAGGTGAGAATTAAGTAGTGCTGGACAGGGTGTTGAAGAGACACAGAGGGAAGGGAAAAAAAGTATATCTGGTCAAGAAGAAGGCAATGTTTTTAAGGATTTAGTGCAGTCAGAATTGACTTTTGACAGTAAGTTTTGTGTGGTTTCCTAGGAATACCTAGTGTTTGATGATGAGTGTTTGATGATGGTTACATATTTGGTTATGAATTTTAATATCCTTATCTTCTGATAAAAGTGTATTTACATGTGAACCATATATATGGTCCATCAGCTTATTTTTTGGACAGTTCATATATTTTGTGAAAGCATATGAACTCACATTCATATGGGTACTAATTAATAATTTTAAAAACTACAGATTTCCAAAAAGAGGGACTGCTATTTTCTTCCACTAGAATAAATCTTGCTAAATTGAAGAGTTTTATATATGCAGGAGGAGAGAGAATATATTTTTATACATAAGCATGGAGAGTCTGCAACCTGAAGGCTCACTTGTCTTCTACAGTCTCCCAAATTTCTTTTTGAAAAGATAACTGGGATTCCCACTGAAATCCCCTTTCCCTATTGTTGAAGACCTGGGAGGGAAACAAGTTCCCACCGAGTGGCTTGGACTTTGGAATGAGAGTGTATATAATGACAATGTCATTTATGATAGATGGAATGTTCATATAACAATGTGGGCTTGCCTGTGAATCTAACCTCCAGGTATGACATTCTCTCCATGGGAAGGTGCATCTGGCCTTCTAGATAATTTACACACTAGCACCTGGTTGCATATTGGGGCTAGCCTTCATAAAAACAAGAATAGGCTTCCTTGCTGAGGAAGTTGACAAAACTGACCAAAATTCATATAGAAAAGCAGAAGCTGTCCAGCAGTATAAGAGGTATGTGAAATAATTCCTAATATGGCTCTTTAAGATAAGGTTATTAAAAAAATCCACGTTCTTCTTCTGTTTATGTCAAAAACCTCATTGTGCAGTGCCCATTAGAGTGGGATGGCATATAATGACCGTGTATTAAGTACGTACTGCAAGAATGATTTATGGTACCATTGAAAATATGTATTTCAAAATATTGGACTCCTACTTACGCCTAGTAGTGTGCTAAGAACTGTAAGTATACAAGGCAAGGTTATTTCTGCAAAAGGTAAACAATCTAGTTGGAATAATTAAAGAACAAAACAGTATATGGATTAAAGGAAATTTTTGGAGAAGGGAAAAATACGGGAATTGCATGGTAAAGACAAAAAAGGACAAAGGTAGGTAAAGAAAGGAGGAGCTGGTTGGGGCAGTAACTCAGGAATACCACACAGGAGGGTTTTGGAGGCAGTTGGTGAGGCGAAGGGTGTTATAGTTTTGTTTTCAGAGTAATTTATTTAAGTCTATGAAAATGTAGAGTATACACGGCAAAAAGATGATCGACATGAGAAGTGTGACTAAAGCTACCTCAGTCCAAGCCACTGTAGTCTCCATGCCATCATGGGGGCCAGGGTTAGGAATGGGGAGCTGGTCTAGGAAGCAGGAATGAGCCAGGTGAGGTTCATCAATGTTAAAGATTTCTACCCTAAGTTTCTGAAGAAGTGCATATGAATAAGATGATCTTCATCCACTTCCTCTTTTTAGATAAAATCTGCATTCTTATTCAAAGATGTATAAAACACTTCCCAGATTAAATAACATATTTTTTAAAAAATCAAATTTATTTTCCTCAATTTACAAAAGTTGGCATATTTTAACTTAAATTGGAGGTTGGGGAAGTTCTTTTTATTTGTAACTACGACAGACTTAGTAAAGCAAACTTTTTAATCTTAATCTTTTTAAAGTATTTTTATTTATTTATTTTTGAGAGAGAGAAAATGAGCATGGGGAGGGGAAGATGAGCAAGGAGCCTGATACAGGACTCAATCCCAGGACTCTGGGATCAGGACCTGAGCTGAAGGCAGATGCTTAACTAACTGAGCCACCCAGGGACCCTTAAGCAAACCTTTTATATGCTTGTGGAAAAACCCTGGTGCTGGATGTTCATTAGGAGGAACAAAACATTTGTTTATCCATTACTTCATAATTCGTTAATTCAATAAGTATTTATTATCTTCCACAGGACATGAACTAAATCTTTAGGTTAGGAGGGACTGAAGGATGACTAACATATAGTTCCAGCCTTCAAGAACCTCAGTCTAATGTGAGACAGACATATAAAGTGATCAATGTCCTAAAGTGTCAACAACAACAACAAAATGTGGGGGAAATTTATACGTACACTTGGGGCACAAAGGAGGGAGAAACTATTTGAGTGGGGGGGGATCAGGAAAGATGTCAGAGAGAGGATCTTTGAGATGAACCTTGAACACAGAGTGGGCATTTTTTAGATGGCTGGGGAATGGGAAGGAGCCCTATGGGCAGATGGATCCACAGGGAAAGCAAAGCTAGGGTAGGTACAGCAGGAACAGGGCTGTGCTAATTCACTGAAGGGTTTTAAGCCAGATGACTATTAATAAGGAGCCTGAGCCTTTCCTGAGAGGCAGGAAAGTTGCTACATGGGTTCAAGAGAATGTGTATTTCAGAAAGTTCCAACTACAACGTGCAGAATAGAATAGCAGGCAAGAGTAGAAGCAGGGAGGCCAGTTAGGAGGCCTCTAGTTAGGAATGAAAAAAGTGAAAGGCAGAGATAATGAGATCTTTCTAAAGTCCTACTGGTCAGAATAGAGACAGAGAGGGTGGGTATAAGAGATCTTGAAGAACTGGCAGGACTTGGTGACTAAGAGAAATGTGGAGGTGGGAGGGAAAGCTATCAAAACTCTTTTGATGAGAATGATTCGGTCTTCTTGGTTAGCTCATTTGATCTGTAGAGGTTTTTTGTTGTTTTGTTTGCTCTATTCTTTTTTTTTTTTTTAAGGATTTTAAAAAATTATTTATTTTTTTGACAGACTGAGATCACAAGTAGGCAGAGAGGCAGGCACAGAGAGAGAGAGAGAGAGAGAGAGTGTGTGAGGAGGAAGCAGGCTCCCCGCTGAGCAAGAGCCAGATGCGGGGCTCAATCCCAGGACTCTGGGATCATGACCTGAGCCGAAGGCAGAGGCTTTAACCCACTGAGCCACCCAGGCACTCCTTGTTTGCTCTTTTTTTAAATTTCTTTTCAGCATAACGGAATTCATTGTTTATGCACCACACCCAGTGCTCCATGCAATACGTGCCCTCCATAATACCTACCACCTGGCTCCCCCCAACCTCCCATCCCCTGCCCCTTCAAAACCCTCAGATTGTTTTTCGGAGTCCATAGTCTCTCATGGTTCATCTCCCCCTCCAATTTCCCTCAACTCCCTTCTCCTCTCCATCTCTCTATGTCCTCCATGTTATTTGTTATGCTCCACAAATAAGTGAAACCATATGATAATTGACTCTCTCTGCTTGACTTATTTCACTCAGCATAATCTCTTCCAGTCCCGTCCATGTTGCTACAAACGTTAGGTATTCATCCTTTCTGAGGGAGGCATAATACTCCATAGTGTATATGGACCACATCTTCCTTATCCATTCGTCCGTTGAAGGGCATCTTGGTTCTTTCCAGTTTGGCGACCGTGGCCATTGCTGCTATAAACACTGGGGTACAGATGGCCCTTCTTTTCACTACATCTGTATCTTTGGTGTAAATACCCAGTAGTGCAATTGCAGGGCCATAGGGAAGCTCTATTTCTAGTTTCTTAAGGAATCTCCACACTGTTCTCCAAAGTGGCTACACCAACTTGCATTCCCACCAACAGTGCAAGAAGGTTCCCCTTTCTCCACATCCTCTCCAACACACGTTGTTTCTTGTCTTGCTAATTTTGGCCATTCTAACTGGTATAAGGTGGTATCTCAATGTGGTTTTAATTTGAATCTCCCTGATGGCTAGTGATGATGAACATTTTTTCATGTGTCTGATAGCCATTTGTATGTCTTCATTGGAGAAGTGTCTGTTCATGTCTTCTGCCCATTTTCTGACATGATTATCTGTTTTGTGTGTGTTGAGTTTGAGAAGTTCTTTATAGATCCTGGATATCAGCCTTTTGTCTGCATTGTCATTTGCAAATATCTTCTCCCATTCCGTGGGTTGCCTCTTTGTTTTGTTGACTGTTTCCTTTGTTGTGCAGAAGCTAATGACCACCATAGCTTATGAATAAAGAAGAAAACATCACCCTTCATTACTTAGGCTACTAGTCACTTCCTGTGAACTTGTTAGACAAAACTTTATAAGGAATTTGTTTCCGAGGTAACTAAAAATCTATTTCTTGTATGGAATAGGATGAGAGTGACTATGGGGTCTGCAGGGTGAACCGCGTTATCTTCAGGTCTCTGAAGATACATGGAGTCACACTTAATTTCTGGGATTCTCCCATACCCCACCACCCTTCAACCCTATTTTGCTTTGCTTCTGTCTCCCCTAGACCCTGTTTGTCATCATTGGCCTCTTGACTGGCTGTTATTTCTGCTGCTGCCTATGCTGCTGTTGCAACTGTTGCTGTGGACACTGCCGGCCCAAATCATCGGTGCCAGAAGAGGACTTCTATGTGTCCCCAGAGGATCTTGAGGAGCAGATCAAAACTGACATGGAAAAAGGTGGAGTAAGATGAGAGCGGAGCTAATGGGTGTCCCTTCACAGACCTGACCAAGCATGAGGTCCCTGATGACAATTGTCACTAAAGTGAGAGAGATCCTACACAATGAGGGGAATCCCAAAGATGTTCACTTTTGGTACCTCTTTTGAAAAGGATGAAAGGACAGTTCCCTTTCCCAGCTGCAGAAAAAAGCAGAACTTGACACCATTAAAAAGAAATCACAAAATATGCTGATCACAAAGCAAAGCTGGTACAATTCATGATCTCGGTACAGGAGCATAAGCTCTAGGTGCAGGGAGGTTTGGGTGGGAATGCTCAGCCATACACAAGAACCAAGCCTGTTACCTTGGGATCTCTATTTAAATAGAAGGGAATGGACATCAGGAAATGTCAACAACCCTTGACTTTTTCTTCTTTCTGATCACTTGATAATGAGTTTTGGGTTGGACTGGCGAAGGGTGATCTTTCTTTTCTTACAAATCCACACATCCAGAGCTAGCCTCAGCCAGCATCAAGAATACTGTCCTGTGGAAATGGGACTATTTGATTTGCTAATTCACCTCCACATGTTTGTCTATTTGTATACATGGCCATGACATAGTATTTGATTCATCAAGCTCATTCCACCCAGAATTGATAAAGAAAAAAAATATATAAAGAAAGATGAAACCTCACAGAATTCACAACACCAGGAATACTTCATATGCTCTGGGAAATGCCTTTGTGTAAACAAGCTGGAGTTAAACCTGCCATTGTCCTTTCTGTCTTGCAGCCATAATCCTCCTATCATTTTCTCCTATACAATGCCTCTTTATTCAGTATTACAGACTTCATCACTAAATCACAAAGAACCCTGCGCAGCCAAATACAAGAATTACTTAATAATTCAGACAGGGACCCATTGTTGTCAGAATTGCTGACATTAGGAATGGTACACTTCTCTGCACTGGACTGGACTCTGATTCTTTTGATCACAATGAAACAAAATTTCTATGACATCAAGCAGCAGAGACTATTTAAAATCTTCCACATACTTTTTATTCTCTACCAAATGTGATGCTAAGTAATAGTGTTATTACCGACCCTGAGTCCAGCTTGAAGGAAGAAATCTTCCATTATGTGAATCACACCTAGTCTAGACCATTTTAGAATTGGGAGTCAGAGAGGACTGATGGATTCTCCTACAACCTGTGACCCCTTTCTATGGGGACTACTGGGTGGTCATTCTGGAAAACAGGGGAGTTACTCTAGCAATTTTTTTAAAAAGACTTTATATATACATTTGAGAGAGAGAGAGAGAGAGAGCACACAAGCAGGGGGAGCAGCAGAGGGAGAGGGAGAAGCAGGCTCTTCACCGAGCAGGGAGCCCAATGCGTGACTTGATCCCAGGACCCCGGGATCATGACCTGAGCCGAAGGCAGAGGCTCAACCATCTGAGCCACCCAGGCGCCCCTAATAATTTTTTATTACTTCCCCTGGAAACAAATTATGGGCCCATGGTGAAATATAATTATAATTGCATTTTGCCTAATTTGGGATATAAAAGGACAATTAATCTTTTAATGAGGACATACGTATCTAAAAGAGCAAGAAGCAGTACTACTTAAAAATGGGTTAAACAGATATATATATATATATATATATATATATATATATATATATATTTCTGTAAACACTTCTCCATGGAAGGGCCAGTAACCTTGCATAACTTGCTTAAGAATGATGACTCCAGTTCATTAATCCCATCTGCCTTTGCAAGGGAGATAAATTGTTATAAGACCACATTAGCTGGCTCTGTTGTCTATAGGATCTCCCATAACATCCATCAATCCAGTACAATATTCAGTTACTAATAGAGGATAGGAAGGGATGGTGAGATAGGAAAGTACTGTCATCATCATCGACTGTGTCGACCTTATCTTAACTTTTCCTGCATAGTGCAGAAACCAAAACTAGGCGAATTGAACCTAGATATCCCAAATCACTGGTTCACACTTCTCTGAAAGGCCTCAAAGTCTCTCGTCTTTTAAATTAGATGAAAGCTCCACCAGGTCATTTCAGCAGACCTCCTTTTCAGTTTTCTTTTCTGGAACAGAAATTTATACTCGGTGCCAAATTCCACCCAGGTTTCCTTCCTACAGGATGACTGGTGATAAATCTGTGTGTCTCTCACTGTTCTCAGTTCTGACACCCCAGAGTTACCAATTCCATTGCAGAGGTCATATTCTAGACTAAGTAAAGCGTGATTTCACTTGACTGTGTTACTAAGAATCCTTAAGCAAAAGGAAAAGCTTTATTCCATGCCCAAACATTTAAAAGCTCTACACAGAGTTGATCCAAGTTTTAGAACACCAGACACTTAACACAACTTGGGCAGTGCTCCTTAAGAAAAAAAAAAGCACAAAGTTACAAATACAAAATTAGGTCTGAAAGCAAATATTTGTAATGAGAAAAGGAAATCACAACAAATTGCAAAGCTTAAAAACTGAAGATACCATAAATATCACAAAGTCTAGAAAAATAGCAATAGTTTACTTAACTGCCTGGCACACCTCTATAATACTGTCTCCCTGTGTTTTCTGGATGCACTACTCTTTGCCTCTTCATTTAACAATAATTTTGGAATATCATTTTCTATAGGAAGAATAGAAAATTCTGTTTTTCCTCTAGCATGTTTGATCAAAATTTGTTTTCTCTCATGGTTTTATAACTCATTAGTGATAATGTCTAAATTTTTAGGGATAGCTATTAAATTTGGGAAGACTACTCTATTTTATCTATAAGGCGTAAGATTGGGAAGAATTTTTCACAGGCCACTTTTTCAGTCTGCACATTTCCAACTTTGTTTCCCCTCCATCACCCCTCCAATATCAGAGCCCCCTGGGCACAATCATACAGGGTGACATCCCCTCTGCCATGGATTTTCATGTCTCCTCAGCAAGTGAACTGGCATAGGGAGCTATAGGAGTATTCCTCAAGCCATTCCTATGCTAGTATGGCTAGCAAAAACTAACTATATACAGATTTGCTGCAAACCACAAAAACATATGCCACTAAACTCAAATGAAGCTTGTCTCTCAACTCTCAACTCATCCCCAAAATATCCCCCCTTTGTTGCCCCTCATCAAAAAGAAATGTATGATGGAGGGAAAATCAAAGTGCAAAAAGACCCTGTTTTGGCTGATTATGGTTAAAACACCTTACTTTAGCACATCTATAAAAATATAAGCACTTTGCTTATATTTGCTTATATTTCTGAGGACCCAAGGGCCCTCAGAGAGATTTGCACAAATAGAGGTCCCTGGAGGTTCGATTTCATTGACCTTATCGTAAATTCACCACTGCTCTTCAGTCTAACATTTCATTATGAAAATTTATGCCTTATTTGCAGGTAGGTACACTAGTTTCAGATTTTTACTCCATGAATTCAGAGACTTAATGTAGTTTACAGATAAAATTAGTGTAAGTTAGGTCTTAGAAAAATGAAAAAGCAGATTCTATGTGAAGATTTCTGGACTGTGATCCAATAAATGGAATGTGGGCTCTTCTGTTCTACAAAAGAAGGGGACCCAGTGTTTAAGGAAATACACTTGAGGTGGCGTGTCTGGGTAGTTCAGTCAGTTGAGCGCCCAGCTCTTGGTTCCAGCTCAGGTCATGATCTCAGGGTCCTGAGACTGAGCCCCAAGTTGGCTCAGTGGTGAGTCTGCTTAAGATTCCCTCCCTCTGCTCCGCCCTGCTTGTGCATGCTCTCTCTCTAAAATGAATTTTAAGAAAACAGAAAATATACTTGAAAGCAGTTACTAGTCATTCAGATATCAATCTACTCAACACAAATGATAAGCAGCACACATCAAGATTTGAGTCCATTATAAGGCATTGGTGAGCCCAGGGGCTTTAAGACTTTTTTTTTTTCCAATGATTCTGAAATTTAAAAAAATATGGCAAACATTTTCTCACTTAGAGAATTCTTAATTATCTTACATTGAATCTAAACATAAAATCTTAGGAGTTTCGAGTTGGAAGAAATCCAAATAGTTAACCCTCACCTCCCCAAAACTTTTCTAGCAGACTGTTGCCTAGCCTCATTTGAAAGCTGCCAATGGTGGGGAGGTTTGGGACCTTGTATAAAAGTAAGAGATATTCATAAAAATTCAATAACTGCAGAAGAATACAGAGTCAAAAGCAAATTTACACCAACATCCTGGTACCAGCTCCCCAAGGATAACAACACTTTTAAAAATTTTTATGTAAATATTTATGGGGTTTTGTTTTACAAAACTGTTATCATGTCGACATGTATTTTTTGCTTCTTTGCAGAGCAAAAATTTTAATGAACAAGCTATCAAATTTTTAAGTGGATTATGCTTTTAATGTCATGTCTAAGAACTTTTAGCCTAACCCTAAGTCATGAAGATTTTTCTCCAATGTTTTCTAAAAGTGTTACAGTTTCATGTCTAATATTTTGATCTATGACCTATTTTGAGTTCATTTTTGTTTATGGTGTGAGATTTAGATCAACTTTTTTTTCTTGCACATGAAGCTTAATTGTTCTAACACTTGTTGAAAAGATTATCCTTTCTCCATTGAATTGTTTTGCCCCTGTCAAAAATCAATTGGCCATATTTCTATGGTTTATTTATGGACTCTATTCTGTTCCTTTGAGCTATGTGTGTATCCCTTCACCAATAACACACCGTCTTGCTTTCTGCAACTTTAAAGTAAGTCTTAAAATCAGCTAATGTGATTCCTCCAAACTCATTCTTTTTCAAAACTGTTTTGGCAATTCTAGTTTGTCTTTCCATATAAATTTTGGTATGAGTTTGTCTAAATCCACAGAAAAATACCAATTTTTAAAATTAGAATTGCATTAAATTTGTGTATTAATTTGGAAAAAAATTGAAATCTTTATTACTATGTTGAATCTTCCAATCCCAACACAATATGTGTCTATACTTATAGGTCTCATTTGATTTCTTTTATGAGTGTAGTATAGTTTTCAGCATACAGAGATGGTATATGTTTTGTTAAATGGGTACCTAAATATTTCATTTTGGGGAGGACTATTAGAAATGGCATTAGTTTTAATTTGGGTTTCCAATTGTTCATCACAAATATTTACAATCATTTTCATGTATTGACTTTGTATCTTTTGTTATTGTTAAGTTCACTTATTAATTTGTATTTTTGTGTGTGAATTCTTTGGGGTTTTCTATGATGACAATTATGTCATCTGCAAATAGGAATGGTCTTATTTCTTCCATTCCAGTCAGCATGCCTTTTTGTTTCTTTTTCTTGCTTTATTGCACTGACTAGGATTTCCAACATTGGGTTTATTGTTCTGCTGTCACCATCTTCAAATTCTTAGCTTTTGAATTGGGTATGCCACATTTTCATTTTTCATTGGGTTTTGTAGTAATTTAGCCAGTACTGCTGAAATAATTCCCTGTATGGACTACAGATACTTATTTCAAGTTTGATACTCACTGGTAAGGAATAGAATAAAATGCCTCCACAGCATAATACCCTGTTTTTAGGGAAGACTGAAGCTAACTGAGATGATAAGGTGGGGTGGGGAGAAGTAGGTGGAGCATGGGTTTTATATTATCAATCTAAATGCTATGCTACAGATTATACTGTGTTTAGACATTTGGCCTGCATATTAAGATTATGACTGAAAATTTATTTTTCATATGCGAGAATTAATTTTTGAAAAAGTATGGTTAACATTTCTTACATTATTCTGAATTTAATTTCCAGAAGTGCCAAGATAAAAAAGCATAATAAAACTAATATGAGATTATCCTCTCTCCAGAATAAATGTTAGAGCTGCTTTGTCCTTATGGCCTCCTTATGTCTAACTATACTAACAAAGAAGAAGAAGGAACAGGAGCTAACTAGAGGAAAGTATTTCTGATTTGCTCAAACTTCACTTTTAAGGACACATTATAGAACATTGTACATGCCTCTAAATTTATGAAAATCCAAATTTAAAATATCAAACTTTTTAACCAACTGATTTATTAAAAAAACATTAGAAATGTTTTTCACCTACCTTGAGATATTTAATAATTCTAGTTTTATATCTAAAGTCTACAATTTTTCTTAGATTTTTTTTAAATTAAGTGCATATTTCAAATATGCCTACTCCTCAACACTGGTTAAAGTCCAAGATACCTTTTGATGCTGTAAAATAGTACCAGTTTCTGTTTGAGAATAGTGTTATAGGATTTGGTAGTAGAAAGGAAAGGTCGACTTTAATTATGGTTTCTCTTTCAACTATGTGAAAAGGTATAATCCAGCTTCTACCCTTAGGAAATAAAGGGGGGGAAGTTCAGTGGCATCTTCAATGTTCACTGGAAACTATGGGACTTGTAACTGGCTATCCATCTCTTTCTCAAAGATATACCCCCAGTGGGATCCTAGGAACACAGGGAAATGCTATTATTCCTATGAGTCAATAAGGATTAAATAGAAAAAAAGTGTCTAGGGGGAGATCATCACCCTCTTTTTTTATCTTGGAAAATTTGAAACTTGAAAGCTAAAGATTATGGACACCAGGTGATTTCCCTAGCCAAGAGAACTTTGTAGACCATCTTGAGGTACCCTGTTTTCTGGGACTCTGTGTTTCTGTGTGTGTGAGAGACAGACAGACAGACAGACAGTGTAACAAGATACAGTAGCAAGAGCATAAATGAGAACCAGTTATTTCTAAACACCCTGGCGAAAACAAACCAAGAATACAATAGCTAAATTCAGGTGTTGGTTTGTTTGTTTTTTCCCCCAAACTGAAGGCAATGGACTGAAAACTTCCATTTAAATCCTAAAGATTTGGGGCAATCATGATTTCCCCATTTTTTTTTTTAAGGAGATGGAATAAGACACCTAAAGAGAATAATTTATAGTGTTGACCTTGGATCTAAAAATATGAAATACAGTGATAGAAAAAAAATTTACTGATTACTTAACTGTTCTTGATACTCACCTGGATAAAACCCAAATAAATTCACAGCCACTGAGTTGAAAAGGCCATATGGCTTGTAATTAGACTCTTGCTCTCAGCCAAGATATTGAGACATTTATTACATTTCCTCTTCAGCATCCATCACATATTGCTGCCCAGGAAAAGGGCACAAGAAAGAGATTAAATTCACCTTCCTTTTGTTTACCAGCCAGTAAGCATCATCAAGGCTCTGGGCCAGGGGATCAGGACGAGTGAGTCTGCTCAGAATGTGATCCCAAAAGCGGCTCAAAGTGGAGGGGTTTCTTCAATTTTTGGCTACCAAGGTTCAGTGAGCAAATTTACTAGACAGGCTTATCCAGCTAGCTTTTCCACAGCAAACATAAATTGAGCACTTCATATTTTTAGACATTTTTTTCTTCATCAATTAAGACGATCATGATTTTTCTCCCTTAATCTGTTAATATGAAGAATTATATAAATTATTTTTCCAATGTTAAGTCTTATACTCTTGAGATAAACCCAATGCAGTCATAATGTTCTATTTTATTTTTTTAATGAAATGGGTTTGCTGATGTCTTGTTTTAGATGTTTGTATCTATGTTAATGATTGAGATTGCTCTACAATTTTCCTTTCTCAAACTTTCTTTATAGAGTTCTATACCAAGATTATGCCTCATGAAATAAATTAGAACCTATTCCTTCTTTTTAAACTTTTCTTAAAGAGTTTGTATATTACTGGATTTCTTTCTTTCTACAGGATTTTGTAGGACTTTCTGGGCTAATGTGCCATTGTACAAATTTTAGATTACTGATTCAATGTATTTAATGTTTATAGGCCTTTTAGATTTGCTATCCTTACTTAAAAAATTAGTTCTTCAAAATTTCTTATAACCTTTCGTGCATCTGTAGGATCTGTATTACCATCCCATTTTTCATCCCTTATATTGCTTATTTCTGCTTTTTGTTTTTTAGCCATTCTACCAGATTTTTGAAAATTTAACTGGTTTTCCCAAATAACTTTTGGGTTTGGTTCTCTTATATATATATTTTTAAATTTTTATTCTTTATTATTTCCCTTAATTTATTGTTAATTTTCTAACTTGTTAATTTTTATACTACTTAATTTCCAAAACTCCTTTTAGGATAGTAAACATTTACAGTTGTAATTTTTCCTATAAGTACCATTTTAGTGTCACATGTGTTTTTATATTCTTCTTAAAATATGAGTTCTAAATATTTTCTAATTTCCATTATAATTTTTTCCTTGATCTATACGTTGGGCCTATATGTGTCTTTTTTTTTTTAAGATTTTATTTATTTATTTGACAGAGATCACCGTTAAGCAGAGAGGCAGGCAGGGAGAGAGGAGAGAAAGCAGGCTCCCCGCTGAGCAGAGAGCCCAATGCAGGGCTCAATCCCAGGACCCTAGCTGAAGGCAGAGGCTTTAACCCCCTGAGCCACCCATGTGCCCCAGGCCTATGTGTGTCTTAACTTGTAAACATATGGGGATTTTTCAGGTTCTTTATTGTTGTTTGTATCTAATATAACTGCACTGTGATCAGAAATTTGGGAAACATGATGCAATATTTGAAAATATCTTGAGGCTTGCTTTACATCTTAGAACTTAATTTTTATAAATGTTCCACATGGCTCCAAAATAATACATTCTGCATTTTTTAAGGTTCACTGTTCCATTTATGACTATTAAATAAACCCAATTTTTATATGTACTAGTTCGCTAGGGCTGCTGTTTACAAAGTACCACAGAGAGGGTGGCTTGAACAACAGAAATTTATTTTCTCATAATTCTCAAGGTTAGAAGTCAAACTTTAAGGTGTCACAGGGGCAGGGTGCCTGGTGGCTCAGTCAATTAAGCCTCTGCCTTTGGCTCAGGTTGCTCGGGTAATGATCCCAGGGTCCTGGGATTGAGCCCCACATTGGGCTCTCTGCTTGGTGAGGAGCCTGCTTCCCCCCCCCCCCCCGCCTGCCTCTCTGCCTACTTGTGATCTCTGTCAAATAAATAAAATCTTAAAAAAAAAAAAGTAAGGTGTCAACAGGGTTGACTCCCTCTGAGGCCACTCTCCTTGGTATTAGATGGCCATTTTCCCCTCATGTCTTCACATAGTCTTCCCTCCATGTATCTGTGTCTTAATATCCTCATCTTATAATGACATCAGTTATATTGAATGAATGCCTACCCTGAATCTCTTTTTAAATTAATTACCTCTTTAAAGACCATCTCTCCAAATATGATTCACATTAGAGGTACTGGGGGTTAGAACTTCAACATATGAACTGGAGTGGGGAGGCAGAGCGTTTGACACAATTTAGTTCACAACATTATCCTTTTCAAATGTTTTATATTCTTAAGTATTTGTTTGTTTCATCAGTTACTGAAAGAAGTGTTCAAATCTTCCACTGTGATGATGAATTTCTCGATTTTTCTATAAGGTTCTGTCAATTTTGGTTCATGTATTTTGAGGTTATATTAGTGTATATAAACCTAGAACTTTAATAGCTATTTGGTGAATTGAATATTATATTTTATATTACTCTTTAGCTCTATCAATGTTTTGTCTTTTGTCTGTTAAAATATAGTTAGATTAGCTTTCTTTTTAGTAGTGTTTGTATGATAAAGATGTTTACATCTTTTTACTTTCAACTTTTTTTTTGCCCTTTTTTTGTTGTGTATTTTATAAACAACATATGGGGGGGTGGGATTTATTCAGTTTGAGAACATTTTTCTTTTAAATAAGGTATTAAGTCCATTTGTATTTATTATAATTAATGACACTTTTTTTTTCCTGCTAACTTACTCTTTTATGAGAGCTAGTATAGCAAAGTTTTTAAGAGAACAGACTCTAAGAAATACTGCTTAGGTTTGAATACCAGCTCTATTACTGACTACCTGAGTAACTAGGGCTAGATACTTATAATTAGTTATATTAGTTATTACTTTATTATTTAATTATCACTTTGACATTTTTTTGTTTTTGTTTTTTCTTTTTTCTTTTATAACAATAGAATATTTCTTTCATATTTCATTTCTTTCCCTCCTCTAGTTTGGAAATTATTTTCTCTGCCCTGTTCTTTTAGGGTTATCCTAAACATTCATTAAGCATACTTGTTATCAAAGTTCAAAATTAATTCTTATCTTCACCCCCTCCTGAACAATACAAGAAATTTGTAACATTTTAATTCCAGTCACTTCCTTTTTGAGTTATATACTGTTCTTGTATTCTAGTTTTATGTTAATTTTAATTATTATTGCTGTACATAGTCAACAATCACTTATTTTTATTCATATATCCAACATTTCTTTACTAATCATTCCTTTTACAACACAGATTTTCCATCTACTAACACTTTCTTTGCGCCTGAATTACATCTTTTAAATTGAGTCTGTTGGTGACACAATTTCCATTTCTATTGTCTGAAAATGCCTTTATATTATGGTTTTTAAAAAAGTAACAATAAGATAGTTTATAAACAAATTTAAGTTGATATCTTCTTTTAGCATATTAAAATTATAATTCCATAGTTTTTGGGCTTCCATATTTGCTATTGAGAAGTAAGATTGCTGTTAAACCCATTGTCTTTGAGGGGTGTCAGTTAAGCACCCAACTCTTGATTTTGGCTCATGGATTTAGGATCAGGTCATGATCTCAGGGTTGTAAGATAGAGCTCCCTGTGGAGCCCCACACTGAGTTCCACATAAGGCTCTGTGCTGGACATGGAGCCTGCTTAAGATTCTCTCTCTCTGCTCCTCCCACCCACTCTCTCTCTCAAAAAAAAAAAGTCTTTAGTGTTTTTCAAAGTCACTAAGATGTTTTAAATATGAGTTCTTGGGGTGACTGGGTGGCTCAGTGGGTTAAAGCTTCTGCCTTCGGCTCAGGTCATGATCCCAGAGTCCTGGGATCAAGCCCCCCATCGGGCTCTCTGATCAGCAGGAATCCTGCTTCCCTTCCTCTCTCTGCCTGCCTCTCTGCCTACTTGTGATCTCTGTCAAATAAATAAATAAAATCTTTAAAATAAATAAGTAAATAAATATGAGTTCTTCTTTAATTTACCCTGATTCTTGAATCTGTGGATTGTTGCCTTTCTAGAAAATTCCAGCCACTAAATCTTTAAATATTGCCTCTAATCTTTTCTTTTACTTTCTTTATGGAAGTTTTATCAGATATGTTAGACTATATCATTCTATTCTTCATGTCAACCTCTCTCATATTTTATTTTTATGTTTCTCTGTGTGACATTCTGATTAATCTCCTCAGATCTGTCCTCTCCTTCATTAATTCTCTCTTTAGCTGTTAAACCCATTCATCAGGTTTAAAATTTTCAGATATTTTGAACTCAAGTTCTTTTGCATTAGTTTCAAAATCCACTTGATCACTGAAATTCATCTAATTTTTTAAAAAAATTCTGTGTCTTAAAAGTGCAGGATTTGAAGTCCTTTTGTGTCTCATCTGGCCTTCCATTGTTTCTACTAGCTCTTAGTGTACATTGTTTTTGTGTGTAGTCTTTTACTCTTTCCTTCTCAATATTTAAATCTCTCTTTCTCTGATTTTTTACTCAATTCATGTTTCTTATAATTTTCTTGTTATTTTTTGAGGGTTACTATTTCTCTAATTCTTTCTATCTCTATCTCCCCTTTCTCTCTATTCATTTTTATCTTGAGTTCATGTGTGTTAGCAATACTTCAGTGATTCTCTGAGGTCTGGGTTGAAGATGGGGCCATTCTTTTCTGGTAGGTACTTGGGAGCACATCTTATATTGGACCATTTTAAATTAATCTATCAGCTGAGGTTTCTTAGTACATATAGATATTTAAATTTGTTCTGCCAATATGTGTGCTCATTGTCTTGCCATTAAATATTTATAGGGGAGCTCTTTTCTCTTTCACTTGAGCAACAAAGCTCAAGACTAACAAATTTCCTTGTAGATTTAGGGGTATGGTGATTTAGAGAGTGCATGCCATTTTGGATACCAGCTTTATGTGGGAAGCTACCTATTAGACTGTCATCTAAGCAAGCTCTGAGCTTTGACCTCTGTCCCAAACAGGATCACATATGTAATTGTACACTGAACAACTTTAGGGGGCATTTTTCATACAGATATGTACTGGGGGCTATATGACCTACGTGGTGCACCTGTCCTTATCCCCACAAGATGGTGAAAACTAAAGCTCCAGTTCACCTGGTTCAGCAATTGCCTCAAGTTGAAAGCAGGGTTTAGTGCTTTAATTTTATAATTCTATAACTGACAGAACTTAAGAGTAAAGACAGTGACTTCTCCCTTTTGAAGCTCTTTAAAAGGCAGGCATCCTCAACATCTTATGAAATGAATTAGTTTGCCAATCATCATTTCGACAAAAATATCCACCACTTGCCCCATTAAGGGAAATGTAATATGATCAGAGGGTGTTTATTGCTTTGCTTTGTTTATTTTTAGATGTGGACTTTCCAGTTGTTCTCCAGCCTACAAATGCAAATGAGAAAACACAGCTAATCAGAGAAGGACCTCGAAGTTATTGCACAGACTCTTAATATTGAGACCATTGAGGGTCCACAGTACCCCCTCTTGGTTCAGCCATGTCTCCAGGTGGTCATGGGTGGAGCAGGGTAGGGGACATGAAATGCTGTGAACTTTTCCACATTCGTATTTTATTTTTTAGGTTAGGAAAAGATGACTGCTACATAATTTTCTCAGTATGCAGTCTCACTCCTTGAGTAGAATTCCTAATGAAACACATTCCATTTTGATGAATAAAAGCCTGAAGAATTGTTTTATGCTCCTTGCATGAGGTAAGATGGTGGCACTGGACAGGCCATCTGAGCCAGCCCTTTCTGTGACCCAGATCTAATTCCTTACAGACTAAAGTAGCATTCCAAACAGAAGCCACGATTCATCTATTTAACTGAATGCAATATTCCTATCTGCCACAAATATCAGCAAAATATACATGGAAACTTAAAAGGAATTTTGTGTGTGTGTGTGGAGATTTTCCCATGTCGATATCTAATATGGCTACAGAAATATTTCAAGAGGTAGGAAGAAATTATTAGGTAAAAAGACAAATCACTTAATTTTAAAGTATATCTTTGAAAGATTAAAAGTTGTCATTTACTGAAAACTGATGAGTAAAACCAGGAAGAAACAGGTTTTGTATATTTTTAGACTGGCATAAAAAACAAAAACAAAATTTCAACCTGGTCAAATGTTATAAATGACCCAGGAAATCATACTGAGCCCAAAACAGCTGCCCAAAATATGTTGACCATTTTTAAGTAAAAACAATTATTGTACAACTGACCCAGATTAAGCAGAGTCAGGAAAAGAAACATGTAGGGTAAAAAGTAGAATTCTAAACTCTACAGCCTAACTTTAGATTTAAAGGCATTTCATTTACACCATTTTTGGTGAGAATAATTACATTGACCAGAAAATGCTCAGTTCTGTGCATGTTGAACAATGAAGCTCAAAGTTCATGTGTGCATTTACTCTTTGATCCTTAGATTCATTATGTGGTCAAAGTCATGTCCTAAAACCATGTTTTAAAATAGTATAGAAAGTGTTTGTTTTTTCTCAGTCCTTTATATAATATTGCAGCTTTCAAGATCTTGTCATGTTTTTATATAATATTGCATGAAATGCCATTTTCTTTTTTGTGTCTTTTTCCTACCACCACCAGCAAATTACAGTCAAATGAGCCTAAAATATACATTGTAAGTGAAAACTGGGGTTACAGCTCTGACAATTCTGAAGTCATTAAAACTCTACTTTAACTCTTGAGTTACTGGAATTTTTTTAATCGACAATCAAGTACAAAAACCCCTGGCTGGAAAGTTAGGAAACCCAGTTCTAATCTAAACTCTCACTACCTAGCCCTGTGACCAAGTGAGATGAGAATTATATGGCTAATGGCTCTATGACTCCGTTACTTGCTTTGACCACTTCCAAGTTGCTGTGAGACAGGATGAAATGTCTGAGGTAAAAGCACTCTACAAAGTCAAGTGTTTGACAAATAGGTGGTTTTACATGAATTTGTATATGTTTATACACAGACAAATATAATGTGACTTATGCAGATAAACTCTTACCCAGAAAAACTCATGAAGATACGTAGTACTAACAGTGACCGGCAAGAGCTTGGAACTCTGTATTCAACAAACAAGTGCTACTTTCCATCTGAAGGGAACATGGGATAAATAGCCCTGTCTGTGGTCATTTGAGCCACTACATTTCCTTCCTGGAGTCTTTTTAAGCAAAAAAGTCAGGCCTATTTTTGAATTGCAACCTGTAAATCACAAAGGTCCTTTTTCTCTCCCAGACATCATTATTCTTACATGGAATTTTTTACTTCTACTCCCAGCTTGTCCAGAGCACTGGTACAAGCGTAGAAAGATGAGAACAGGGCATGAATCAGAATCAGAGTCAGATGGTGGAATTAAATTCTTAAAGGGGTTCTTGTTAATGTTCCCCACAAAGGGCTAATTACTGGTTACAATGATGTGTGGTAAATGTTAAGGACATGAATGTGTATGAATGAGGAAACGCATCTACAGAATGCCCCTTAGCTACATAGAAATGAGGATCAACCCTTCATCTGAGGAGAGGCCACTTAGTATCATGTGGGGGTCATCAGAAGCTGTCACCCAGTGTCACTGGTTATTCTGAATCCATAAGCATCTTAGCAGAGAAGCACCAAGAAGAAATATGCTCATTATGAACGAGCACTTCAATGGCTTACCACCTAGTCCTGGACTTCAGGTTATCAGGTAAAAAAATTTGTTTAAGTTTTCAAAGTTCCTCCATTTATTTTTTGTTGTTTTACATAAGAACATAATTTTTTAAAGTATGCATTTTTCTTTACCAAAGTACAGATATCTTAATTCTTTGAGAATAAATGACATTCTAGTTCTACATTTTAAATGGTATGAATGTTAAATCACATTTGATGTTTCCTAGCCTGGAAATACACTCACCTGGTAGTGCACTGCTTAATTTTTTATCTACACAGAGGGTTCCACTTAGGGCTACATAATCTTTGTAGCTGGCACAATGATGCCCCCTCCAAGATGTACTTATCCTAATTCCCAGAACTAGTGACTATATCACCTTTTATGGAAAAAGGCACTTTGCAGAAGAAGTCATTGTTAAGGATTCTGAGATAGTGAGATTATCCTGAATTGTCCAAGTGGGCACAATCTAATCACATAGCTCTCAAAAATGGAGACTATTTCCTGGCTATGAGAGAGATGGGACTCTAGAGGCGGCCTGAGTAGCTCAGATCTCAGAGTCCTGGGATCGAGCCCTGCACTGGGCTCCTTGCTCATTGGGGAATCTGCTTCTCCCTCTGTCTCCCAACTCTCATTCTCTATCTCAAATAAATAAATAAAACCCTTTTAAAAAAAAAAAAAAGAATGATCAGAGCTATGCTTTGAAGTTAGAGGAGGAAGGGGGCCATAAATCAAGGTAAGCCGGCAACCTCTAAAAGCTGGAAAATCAGCTTAAAGATATGGATTCTGGGGGTGCCTGGGTGGCTCAGTGGGTTAAAGCCTCTGCCTTCGGCTCAGGTCATGATCCCAGGATCCTGGGATCGAGCCCCACATCGGGCTTTCTGCTCAGCAGGGAGCCTGCTTCCACCTCTCTCTCTCTCTCTGCCTGCCTCTCTGCCTACTTGTGATCTCTGTCACATAAATAAATAAAATCTTAAAAAAAAAAAAATATGGATTCTGCTCTGGAGCCTCCAAAAAAAAAAAAAAAAAAGCCGCCCTGCTACCACCTTGATTTTTGCCCAGTGACAGCCATGTCAAACTTCTGACCTTCAGATTGTATGAGTTTAACACTGAGTCAACACTTCTCACTTGTTTCTTTATTGTCCTCATTCCTTATTCTAGATTTATTTTTTTTAATTCCTTCATCCTGAGAGTCCAGCTTCATTTTCTCCTCTGTCCCTTCCATTCCCTGTTTCTCAGTGCTCCATCTCCTTTCCTGTTCTTCTCTCTTCTCCCACTCCTACCTTTCTTCAGTTTGACACTTACCCCCTCCGTTTTAGTCTCCTAATCTCTCTGCTGGCCGCTATCAAGTACATCTCCATATTTACTGGTCTTTTACAAAAATTGAACTATTGTAAATTTACCCCTAACTAGTGGGGCAGGGAGAGAGAGCAAACAATATTCTTATAAAGGAATGTCTCCACCCCCCGCTCCAAATTCAAGCCAAACAATCATAATGCTAATAGGCCAGAGGGAAACAAGTATTTTTCAAACAATTCTGAGTATATTAACAAATAGAAATAATTTATATTGACCACATTCATTATTTGAATGCATGGCAAGGTAATTTGAGACATTGTTTTGTCCTTAGTAAGTAACTCAAAGGAAGGAGGGCTCTCCTTCTGAGGTTCTTCTTAGAAAGGTCACTTCCTTGCTATAGTGACCTTGGAGGTTAAAAACAAAGGTAGAGAGACACCTGAAAAACCACCACCCAGGCTTTTGCTTGGTTGCTTGGACTGTGAGAAGGGCTTTTAGAAAGATATATGCTGAAACTGAGGAAGAGAAGTAGCCCTATCATGAGGGACCTCTAAAGATGGGTTTGGGAGTTTGGGGGGAATTCCCAGAGTACCCCATATTTGGGTATGTTAGAGTAGGCAGTTATTAGATTGTAACAGAATACATGGAGTCCAGCAATGTGGAATTCATGGCCAGCTATTAGGAACCTAAGAGGCCTGTCCCGGCAGTACTCCACAAGAAGTCAGATCAAACCATACAGGCCCAAGATGGTGGGTGCCATTGATGAAGTTCTAGAACCTAGGGGAGGTTCGGTGGGCTGAGGTCCGGAGCCGATGACCAAGAAAGAATTCTTGAGACATCTTTGGTGCAAAATGGTGGTTTATTAAAGCATAGGGACAGGACCCATGGGCAGAAAGAGCTGCTGCCCTGTTATCCTGAGGAGTGGCTGATTATATACACAGGAGTTGGGTAGGTGAGAACAAAGGGAGTGATGTTAGTCTCTAAGGAATTTTGGAAGCAAGGTCTCCAGGACCTTGAGGGGCTAGCTATTGTTGGGAGAAAGGTTATTTATTACTAGTAGTAAAAATCTTCTTGTGAGACCCTTTAGATGTATATCAGTGGGCCATATGCTGTAGGAATGATACTCGACACTATCTTGGAGATCTAGAGATAAAGTTTCACATTTCTCCTATCAAGTGTCCTTGTTAGTGAGATTTGGGTTTAGAAGAAATTTAACTTTATTTAGGGCTTGAGGAACTGAGTTATTTGCCTCTGGAAATTGTGCTATTGATAAGGTAACTTCTTTGTGTAGATCTTTAGGACATTTGTAAACTAAGGGAGACTCTGTCTTGCAGGATTGTGATCTCTGTAAGTTAACTATTTGTTTCTCATTTATGGCAGTCAGGGGTGCCTGAGGAATGTCACACACATTACGGAGGGGAGCAGGTGGAGAGGGGGTGCAAGGTGCCAGCTTTTGCTTTTGTCCTCAGCCAACCTCCTGCTCCCTCATCACCATGACAAGAAACTCCTGACCAAATAAGGAAGAAAAGGCCAAAACCCTGCTTCCAAGAAATTCCTCCCCAAGTAAGGAATATTCCACCCTGTAGTTTGCAAGGGTCAATAAAGGATAGAAACCCAACCCCCAGGGTGCACAGTGCTCTCTTCAGGTAGCCTACTCTAACATCTGGAATATACTTGAGCTTTAATAAACTTTCCTACTGTGTCACTCACCTACTGTGTTGTGTCTGTCCTTGAATTCTTCCTCATGAGGAGGCCAAGAACAGTCAGCATCATCTTTGTGATGGACTGGGTCAAGGCTTTAGGGCCCAGGGTCTCCCCAGTTCACTGTGAACATGACCACAGGGGAGAGCTTCTTTGATGAGATAACACTTAGATGCCTGGGTGACAAAATTAAATCTTGGCTTCTTAGCCATAACAAAGGATTCCTGTACCCACACCTGGCCCCTCAAAGAAACCATGTAGGGTTGAACACAGAGACCTCAAGAGCAACCAGGCTAGAGTAAGATGAGGGACTGGAAACATACTCAGAGGAAGACAGAAACATGAGGATCCCATACATCCCTAGGGATTGGGGGTCAGGGGGAGATTCTCAAAACGTGACTATGGGGGCGCCTGGGTGGCTCAGTGGGTTAGGCCTCTGCCTTCAGCTCAGGTCATGATCTCAGGGTCCTGGGATCGAGCCCTGCATCAGGCTCGCTGCTCAACAGGGAGCCTGCTCCCCCCCAACCTCTTTCTCTGCCTGCTTATCTGCCTACTTGTGATCTCTGTCTGTTAAATAAATAAAAACATGACTGAGGTAAAATTTCTCACTACCTTGTTAAACTTCAGCTCAGAATTAAATTAATTTAGAAAATGTAATGTATTTAGACTATGAAGAGACTTCCCCAAGATCTTTTCTCAAATGTCACTTCTTCATAGGCTTTCCCAGACCACCCTGTCTAGAACTGTACCTCACTCATGCTTCCTATTCTATACTTTTTTACTTAGTACCTTCCACTAACATACTTTTTAATCTTGCTTATTGTCTGTCTCCCACACCATGAAAACAAATATTTTTGGCTGTTTTTGTGTCCTGCTGAATCTCTGGCGCTTAAAATAATGCCTGACATATGATAGACTGCCTGGGAATATTGGTCAAATGAGTAAATGTTTAACCTGTGTCATAGAATAGAGAAATTCCTACCTGCTAGAAATGAAAAAGCTGCTAGAAGCTTTAGTTTTTAGGGAGGTTTAGTATTTTTTTTGCATATTAATATGAATAATTCAATCAATATAAAATTAATGGTAGCTTGGCAGCCAATCAAGCCTCTGACCCAATTCCAGAGTTATCTTTCTAAAAAATTTCAGCACCTGCCCTCCCTTACTCCTCATTAATATGAAGGCAAATCCACGTCCAGAGCACAAGTCCTCCTTCAAGAAAAACCTTTATTTGAGAAACAAAGTTCTCCTCTCCAAAACCGCTCTCTCCTAAGCAACTAAATAACATTGACCTATATATTCGTTCTGAGCAGTTCTAGACTACAAAGGGCCAGCAATTTAGATTAAATCATATATAACCAGTTTCTGTATAATGAAGCCATTTCCAGACTGTAGATGGCTCAAATTAGCAGTGATTCACAGAATGACAACTTACAGTCAAGAGTTTACATCTGTATTTTACGCAGCGCTAAAAACAAAGTAGGAACTAATAAACACCTATTATTTGATGGGTTAATTCTTACAACATGTGCCATTTCTGGGAAAAATCTTTCTCCAAAAAGAGACCTAACCATGCTCAGTGTCAAATAAATGGGAGTGACAGAACTTTCTGGAATTTTCATGCTGTTCAGAGCTGTCCCCAAGAAGCAAAACTAAATTCCCAGAATCAAATCAACAGTAATAGGACAGCTGCTAACACATTCTGCTTGTTGCTGGGGCTGCCGACCCAGTTTTCTAATAGCTGAAAATGTTGTTATCAACTTCCCCAAGGCCTGAGAGCCCCTCAGGCACATCCTCATTCCCAGGTCCAGAAAGAAGGCATCTTACCTGGTGAAGGTTTTATCCTTCTGAGGAAGCTGGTCTGGTACCGAGGTAATCTCCACTCCTGAAATGGTGTCCAGATTCATCTCTTCTCAGAGAGCTACAATGCACTTAATTTTCTGGTGAAAAATAATTGGGGAAAAATTTTTAGTGCAGATTTCACTTTGGTTATGAAATTCTGACATTGTTTTTTTTAGAATGATCTATTCAGGCATGTATACATTAGCTATTTATTAAACTGGCATTTTTCAGGATTATTTATTATAATTGCAGAAAGCAATATTTCAAAGCTAACCTAGGTTTAAAAGAACCAGATGAAAGCCATCAGGAACTGAAACATATAATCAATATATAGATTAACTTATTAGCATAACAGTTTTATATAAAATACCTTCATTTCAAATGTTTCTTTAATGTATTTAGCATGGAATTTATCTTTTTAGCATGGAATTTACCTTTTTAAGATTTTTTTTATTTAGCATGGATGTATTTAACATGGAATTTATCTTTTTAGCATGGAATTTATCTTTTTAAGATTTTTTATTTATTCATTTGAGAGAGAGAGAGCACACGCTTGCAGGGAGGAAGGTCAGAGGGAGAGGGAGAAGCAGACTCCCATCATGACCTGGGCCAAAGGCAGCTGCTTAACCAACTGAGCTATCCAGGTGCCCCTGGAATTTATTTTTTAAACTCAATATATAGCATACTCAGAAAGTAAAATTTTAGCTACCAAAACCTGAAAGATACAGTTTATTCTGAGTAAGAGGGTAAAGTTTTTTTTTTTAAGAGGGTAAAGTTTTAATAGAAAATAAAATGATTCACTTCTCTGCTTGCCTTCTGCTTTCCTTTGTTCTCTCTTACGTCTTCTCTAGCACATCCCATCCCCCAAACTAAAGGATTTGAAAGGAGGTGGGAAGCGGTGGCTTTTAGGATCACAGGAGCATTTGTATTCAAGCAAGATGATTTATTCTTTCATGAATTAAAAATAAATCTGTCAAATGAACAATAATAACAGTCATAGTACTTTTTATTCATAGTGCTTTTTATTCACTTTATATATTTTAAATTTATATATGCACTTAATACACTATCTAAGGGACAATCACTATCAGCGTCAGCATTCCCCATTTCCAGACTGACAAACAAAACCACAGAAAGTTTAAGTAACTCCACCAAGAGCACCCAGCTACTAAAGGGTAGAATAGGCCAGTCCTCAAATCCATGGTATTAATAGCTGCACTATAGTGCCTCTCCACCGTGGTCTAATATTTCCAACTATGTTTATCCTTCCTGAAAATTAACTCTCTCCACCTTCCTGCCCAACTCTTTTCCAGAGTGCTCTTATTTTCAGAAAATACTCAGTTTATTATGTACCTTTCTCCTTAACTGCCTTTTGTAGCTTAAGATTCCTCTAGGTAATCACCCTTTAATTCTCAGTGCCTTCTTCAAAAGCAAATCCTCAAAGACTCGAAACCCCTGAATCTGAAAGAGCAAATTCCCCAACACTTCCTCTGTCACTGCTTCCTCTTCCTCCTCTTCTTCCCTCCACCTCCTCCTCCTCCCTGCAGCATTTCTTTACTTGGAAAACCTATGTGGCCTTGGTGGCAGTCTGCCATGTTGGTCAAGTGAGTGAAAAGCTGGATTTTCACTTTAAAAAAAGTCAGGGGTGCCTGGGTGGCTTCGATGGGTAAGTGTCTGCCTTGGGCTTGGGTCCTGATCTCCAGGTTCTGGAATTGAGCTCAGCAGGGAGCCTCTTTCTCCCTCTCCCCCTGCTTGTGCTCAGCCTCTCTCTCTCAAGTGAATAAATAAGACCTTTTATGGGTTTTATTTATATATTTATATCTATATATTTATATTGATTCTAAAATAGTTGCTATTAGTAAACAATCCTGACTAAAAATTCTGGTAAAGTTCCTGCCATAATTTTCCAGGATTGTAGACAGTGTTAAGAAAACTTTTAATATATTTGTAAATAGCAAACATATATAGGGCACTTACCATGTGTCAGACACTTTCTAAGTGCTAACTATAGGTTAATTCATTTAAGCCTCACAGCAAACCTATGAAGTTGGTACTATGATTTCTCATTTTGCAGATGAGAAAATTGGAGCTGTTAATTAACCTGTAACTTTAATAATAAGAGAACCAGCATTTGGACTCAGGTAGTCTAGCTCTAGGGTCTATCTGCTTAATTATTATACCACCCTGGCACCATAAGACATTTGAATTCTATAAAGTTAGCTACAACTACTTATTTAATATCAAAACAGTCCTTATACTCAATATGCTTGAATTTGTCTCTCCCCTACTAAAAGTGAATACTGTAGGTCTATAAATCCAAGTTAATACATTCCATTTCATTACTCTGATTCCATAAGATTGGGATGAGAACATTTGCTATTATATCTAAAAACAAGGCATCTCAATATCACTCATAAAATAGGATGTGTAATCTTTTCATGACTTTAATTATCTATTCATAATAAGAGTGATATTATACTCAATTTTTCTCCATTGTACAAAATAAGGTACAAATTGTGAAGTTCCTATTAGTAAAAATGTACCATTATTTAAGTTAGATGTCTAAACTAGAAATACTTTATTACTTCTATATAGGAAATATAACTTGGTAAACAAATTTTTCTAAAGGAACTGGAACTTTGTCTCCCACCATTTAAAATAAATGTGTGTGTGTGTGTGTTTTGCAGCAATTTATTTTGTTCCTGGTAGTCTATGTCAATCTGCCATTGTGAAAAGCATGTACCCTCCATACTCTGGAGATGTACCTGTGCTTTTATTTTTCCTTTGGCACTCACCACAGATGAGCCTACTCCAGATACCATTTACTGATATCTATATTATTGATAACTTATTGTCTGTCCTTCAAAATATGTATTCCATCAGAGCAGAAGTTTGTGGTTGTTTTGCTTACTGTTGCTCCCCAGCACTAGAACATAGGTACATGGCACATAGTAGATACTGAATAAATGTTTAGTAAAAGGAATAAATATGAATCTCTGAAGAAAACCTCCCTGCCACATCTTTTCCCAGCCCCAGCCCCCCTCTCCCCAAATCATACCTTTGGGAAAGACTGTATGAACAACATGACAGTTCTGCTTTTCCTGAGTGTGAAAGACTGCAGATGAACCTGAAGTCTTATGGAGCCTTGGAATTGGATGGGTCAGTCTTGCAATCTCCCTGTAGTACAAATGGTTCCTGTTAACCTCCTTAATGGAGGTAGGGGCTGCAGGCTCGTCTCATTGAGATCTTTTGACACAGTGATTCATCATATAATTCAACATTTAGTTTGGCCTGATAATACTATTAATCCTCATTATTCACAGATTCCATATTTTGCAAATTTCTCTACTTGCTAAAATTTATTTCATGGTCATTCACAATAATAATGTTAAATAAGTTTCCTAAACAGTAACACATAAAACACATACAGATCACTTAAGAAAAATGTTGTGAACAGAGGCCCACGGGAACTTAACCTTGTATTTCCCCTAGGAACAATGGTTCTGTATTCACTAAACCACTGTTTGTGGTGACTATATAGAACATAACCCCCACAGATAACATAAATACATTGAATCTCCCCTGGAGTTCTCTGGAATGGTTCCCTTTCTGACTTTGGAAACTCTATCTCTGTGGTTTCTCACAACAAGCAAATGTTCTCATTCTAATCTTGTGGAATCCTTGGAGATGGTACATATTTACAGAAGGTCATGGATGAGCCCTGAGTAAACCTGAATTCAGCCCTGGTCCCCCAATCTGGAGAACCATCCTGAAGAAATTATTTAACATTTCTCGGTAGGGCTTCCTGAACTGTGGAATGGTTTCCTCAGCTGAAAAGAACTTGGAAGTTCTTTCATGTGTGTATGTGTAAGGTATTTTTCAAGTTGAACAATGTTTATTTCCTTCAGATTTCAGGGTATCATGAATAACTTTTTTTGTGGAGCACCACTGCTAATTAACAAATCTGAGGGATTTGATCTTTGACTTCTAGCAGTAAGAAGAGAGTTCCCTTTAATAAACGGAACACTGGTACTCTGAGAATTTCCTGGTTGTTGTCTAACCTTATCTAAGATCAGAAACTGCCTTTAGACCTCCTTCCTCCTGGGAAGCAGTCCAGCAGTCCAGTCTCTCTAGTTCAAGTGTCCATTTGAGGACAGGGAAACCAGCTAGTGCTAAGGAGAATCCTGGCTGGTGACTTAGGAGATCTGAGCTCTCATCTGCCGTTACTCAACTCTGTTCCTGAAGGTAAGTCATTTCATATCTTCAGTCATCAGTTCCTTCACTTCTAAGCAATTTTTATTAGATGATAGTTATGAAACTGTTTCATAAACTGTTATATAAAATAACTTGAATATAGTTAAACAAAAAATGCAAACAATACCAAAGAATGCAAAAAAGAAAGCAATTTCTTTTTCCTCACCAATACTATCTTAGTTTCCTAGGGTTGCCTCAAAAAATCCCATAGACTGGGTGGCTTAGACAATATGAATTTTCTCACAGTTGTGGAGGCTAGAAGTCCAAGATCAAAGTTTCAGCAGGTTTGATTTCTTCTGAGGACTCTCGCCTTGGCTTGCAGATGGCAACCTTCTTGCTGTATGTTCACATGGTTGTTTCTTTATTCATGTGCATGTCTGGTGTTTCTGTGTCCTAGTCTCTTCCTATCAAAACACAAGCTATACTGGATAAAGGCCTAATCTAATGACCTCATTAAAATCTAATTACCCTTTCAAAGGCCCCTATCTCCAAATACAGTTACATTCTCAGATACTGGGGCTTAGGGCTTCAGTATCAGAATTTGGAGAGGAGTAGGGGAAAATTAGTCCATAATACATGCTATCGATCTCTCAAAATTGTACCATATTTTAGTTTACTTTATATTTGGACCATGAATTCTTTATAAAGCTCTTTTTTTCCCCAGAAATTTCTAATTATATTTGGTTTACAAAAGTGACATGTTTGACAGTATCTCTAAAGTTTTCCTGGTCCTTAATGACATTACTACTGTGAAAGAATCCAGTTTCCTCTTAAAAAATCATCTTCGTAGAAACTTCTGACCTTTTTAGTTTTTGTTTTGTTTTTCTTAATTTGTCTTAATTGCTTTCTTGGCCTGCTGTATCACTGATTTGAGTTCCTTGGTTGGTTCCTTTTTTTCTTAAGTTCTAGGTTTTCCTCTTTCTCGTATTTTCTACACCACCCCCCTTGCCATCATCGTCATCATTGTTGTTGCTGTTGTGCTGAAGTACATCTGTGGCAGACAGAGATTTGCTGCTAGATTGCTAGATTGCCTTTCAATAACTGCCCAGCTTCAAGGAGGATGGTTAATTGAGAGCCTCCAGGTGTTAACTCCTTTAGGGTCCACCTAGGCTTTCCAGAGGAGGTTTTCAGCCTTTGGCCAATGACTGAGCAAAGTGACTGTATGAAAACCTGGTCATTCTTACCCAACTCAGGACTCCTCTAAAAGGAGATCTTTGCTCTGCAGGTACCAAGGCAGAGACTATCAGGTCTGCATTGCTGTGCCGTAATACTATGTAATATTGTGTCCCCCCCCACCTTTCCCATTCACAAGACATTACTCCCCGCTATAATTCTGTATTCCAGCTCTGTGTCAGCTTTTGCTTCCTAAAGAACATCATCAGTATGACATCTTCAAGTAATGTTTATTTTTTTGTTTCAGAAAAGAATCATAGGATTTAAATTTTATAACGCCTCACAAATGTGACCTATTCTCATAAGTGATTGCTACTTTGATTATATAATTCTGGTGATGTGGGAAACAGAGGCAGAAGAAAAATTACTAAATTTCCTTATCCACTGACAAGCCCTTGAAACAGGCAGAGTGACTTTCCTCTAGGGACTCAGCTGCTTCCACCTTAACACTTTCCTAAGGACAAAGGGCAATTCTAGCTTGATGGACCCCTACTGCCAACCAGGATCCTGTAAGACTACTAACAATTCCTTCGGAAACTTCCTTTATCTCTAAACCCTCCAAGATAGTGTTGACAATCATTTCCAAGCATATGGCTCACTGATACACATCTAAAGGGTCTCATGACAAAGGTTTTATTACCAGTAACAATAACCTTTTTCCCAACAATAGCTAGCCCCTCAAGGTTCTGGAAACCTTGGTTCCAAAGTTCCTTAGAGACTTACGTCATCACAGACCCCCTCCCAACTTGCAAGTATATAATGGACCACTCCTCACAACCCTGGGGCAGCAGCTCTTTCCGCCCATGGGTCCTGTCCCTGTGCTTTAATAAACCATCATTTTGCACCAAAGATGTCTCAAGAAATTCTTTCTTGGTCATCAGCTCCAGGCCTCACCCCACGGAGTCTCACTTATATTTTAAGACTTCATCACTGGGTTCAAAATTATTTCCCCACAGAACTTCAAGGGTCTCGCTCTACTGTATTCCAGCATCCAGTATTGCTGAGAAGTCTGATTATAATCTGATTCTCATTCTCTTGTAGCTAGCCAGTTTTTTGTTTGTTGTTCTCCCCATCTCTGAAAGCTTTTAGGATTTCATCTTTCCTCAATGCTTTTACGTTTCACCAGGCTGTCCAGGTCTGGTTGTTCTTCCTTCATTATATCTGGATGGCACTTTTGATCTGATGACTAATGTCTTTCTTCCATGCCTTCCCATGCATTTTCTCTACTTTCCCTTTCTGGAACTTTAAAGCCTTGTGTCTTCTGGGCCTATTCCCCAGGCTTTTATATTTTCTGCTCTCTATATTTTTGTTTCCTGGAAGGTATTTTCCATTCTATCTTCTGTATCTCCAAATTTGATCTTTAGCCATGACCAATAGGTTATTTTTCACTTTGGCAAACTCTTTCAGTTTGCAAGAACTCAACTATTTTCTCATTGCTCCTTTTTTTTTTTAAGTTTTTATTTATTTATTTGAGTGAGAGAGAAAGCAGGGGGTGAGGGCAGAGACAGAGGGAGAAGCAGACCCCCAGCCAAGCAGGGAATCCGATGTGGGACCTGATCCTGTGACTCCAGGATCATGACCTGAGTGGAAGGCAGTCGCCCAACCACCTGAGCCACCCAGGCATCCCTCCTTGCTCCTTTTTAAATATTACCTCCTACTGGTTTTTATTACTGCAATAGCCTCTTAGATGTCCCTATGGATATCAATTAGCAATTCAAAAAACAGTTCTGTACTATATTCCTTGCATTATCAGTTTCCTCTTGAATCAGTTGTGTGTTTATCTTGGACTTTCTTTTTTGAGTTGTTTCATCTCAGATGTCTGGTAGACATTTGTTCACATTCATGAATAAAGGACTACATTGATTTGTGTCTGTAAAATGGCTGGTCCTGGGGACATGCAGGCTTTTACATTAATGGTGCCTGGAAGAAAACAGCCACGCTGCCCTCAAATCCCCCAAACTACTAACTCAAGGAGAGTTGTTCTCCGGGAGTGGGGCGGGTGGCCTTTCTTTCACTCCATGTCTGTTATTAGGCTCTACTCTTCCTCTCTCTCCAGCCCTGTATTCACTCCTTGGGCTCTTCCCAGGCAAATCTACTCCGCTTAAGCAGTTCCCCAAGCAGTTCCCCAGGCAGCTCCACATGGGACAAATGCAACAGCAGCTGCAAAATATTGTGGGCCTCTGACCTCTGTGCTGTTGCCTCTGTGCCTGGAGCCTCTCGTGAGCTCCGTGGAGAGAATAGTTTTGTCTGCCAGCTTCTAGAATATGTACTTTGAGCTGTGTTTTTCTCCATTCTGGGTTATGTGTCTACATAGCCTCATTTGCATTCTACATCCCAGAAATCATTTAAAATCTCAGGTTTGCTCATTGCAACTACTGTTGTCTTCCATCCATAGACACTTTTTTTTTTTTTTAAATCTTTATTAGCTTATCATTGGGATCCCAGGAAGGAGGAAAGCAATATGTGCCCAGCTATATGGCTACAGTTGAGTCAACCCTGAGGGGTGCATGTATTCCTGACACCCGGACACAGTTCAGGGGTAAAGAGTGAGCATCTAACTGAGACCAGAACAGTGAGGAGTTTTGCTGTCAGGATTGAGAAAGAGAAGGGAGCCTCTGGTTGATAGCTTAGTCTGTTTAGGCTGCTGTAACAATATACCACAGATTGGGTAGCGGTTAAACAATAGATATTTTGTTTCTCACAGTTTTGGAGGCTGGAAATCCAAGACCAGAGTGCCAGGATGATCAGGTTCTGGTGAAGACCCTCTTCCAAGGATCTTCCAAGGGTTGCAGACTGCCGAATTTCTTTCTTGATCTGCCCACACATGGTGGAGGGGAGGAGGGATTTCCCAAGGGCCTCTTTTATAAGGGCACTCTCCACCTCCATGTCTAATTACCCCTCACAGGCCCCACCTCTTAATACCATCACCTGGAGCATTAGATTCTCAACATGCATTTGGGTGTGTGGCAGGGAGAGAAACAGACATTTGATCTTGGTGATAGATGGTGAGGGGAAACCATCAGGAATTGCGGGGGGGGGGGGGGGGGGGGGGGGGGGGGGGGGGGGGGGGGGGGGGGGGGGGGGGGGGGGGGGGGGGCGGTGGCGAACGCAAGCAGGGGA